>NW_020448530.1:3919062-3956736 GCF_003343035.1 Apteryx rowi
TAAAGATCATCTGAGATTTGAAGATTTATCTGCCTGCTTCACTCAAACAACAACTGCTGAAAGAATTTATACTACACAGCCCACCATACATCATTCAAAATGTTTTTTTCATGAAAAATACCACGAGAAAAAGTAGTTTTAGATTTTATATCTTTGAATCACTAACCACCTTGTAGGTTCCATTTATTCTTCGATGTCTGAAAATGTTTCTGCAAAATCAAAGGACTGTCAAACCTCCTTAAGCCATCATATGCTTCCAACAGTTTGAATTTAATACTTCTTGAATGGAATGATGTACTTTATTTTCCTTAATTTGCAGTATGGCTACATCAAGCTAGCTTTAAGTCACAACTGTACCTAGCCACAGTTCTCTGCAGCAAACCCATGATTTACAATATCTAATATTGTGGTTACAGTGCAGGGAACCGTGGGTAAGAAACCTCCATTTCAGAGTACTGTGGTTGGGGTTTCCCGGAAGAGTGGCAGTTGACACCTCTGGAATTTTCATATATAAGTGCTTCAGTCAGATGGTCCTGAGTTGAAGTGGTAACTCAGGCACTATGAGAGCCTGGCATTCAGTCTGCGGGAATGTGTGTAACCTCCGTCACTCGAACCGCTTTGCAAACTGTAGTGGTCTTCAGCATCACTGGCACTTCCAATACTGTCCATTTCACCTGGTGTATACTCCATTCCTTCAATGTCTACTTCTAAATAAAACATAAGAAGGCACATTTTCAGAAATTAAGCGGTTATAGCAAGTTATCAGGTGCCAGCATTGCCTGTGTAGATCAAAATTCAGGTGCAACCTGACTTATACTTCATTTGCTTAAATAATAAAACATGGGACAGTAATTGAGGAAACTGAGGAAAGTATCCTTTTGTCCACTTGAGAATTAAAATCCCTTCTGTCCTCATGCACATAAATATACAGAATGACATCAACACCAAATGCTGTCCCAGAACTGTTCCAACCTGTGCATAGACTCTGATTTTTTTTTAAAAAAGAAAAACCTCAAAGGCTATAAAACTGTAGCAGAGTTCATGATAATTCCAACCTACACAGGTGCCAGCTAGTAGCAACTGCGGTGCAGCCATCTGTCCATTAACAATTGCACCGTGACTGACAACTCGTCTCCCACAGACCCTGAAAGTCAGTGCATGCGAGTTTTCAGTTACAGAAAAACTGCAAATAAGAAAATAAGAAATGGTGACAGGGAGCTTGAAAGGCTCTGCGTTAAATGGGAACCAAAAGTAGAAAACTCTTGGTTTATTCAGAAAATATTTGAAAATTTCACAATAAATAATGTGGAATTAATTTATTCACACAAATAAATTAAGACATCTTTTCTTCCAAGAAGAAAATATTATGCCAGCCTTACCAATAATTATACAAAAAATTCTGAACATGAAATGGTAATTGTTTAGAAAACTGGCAAAAACACAAGCAGTATAAATAGCTGTATAGAAATCAAAACTGATCAGAAAAAGAATGTTTTGCAAAGGGTATGAAAAAAGATGCAGTAGGTTTTTAGTCTGCAGATTGCATAATGGAACAATTTTGTCTGGGTTTTGCTGAAAGCTTGATTTTAGTTCTAAATAATATTCTTGTATTTTCTTCCTTCCCTACTTCCCTTTTCCTTCCTGCTCTTGCAGCTCCCTTTTGGAAGTCCTTGTTCAATTACCTTGTTCAGAATCAGTGGATATTGTTGATCCCATACTGTCAGTGCGGATGCGCTCCATGCCCTGCACGGATAGCTGTTCCAATCTGCGTTTGAGGTAGCGGTGTTCCCGCTGTAGTTGTTCTTTAATATTTAGAGCTTTTCGGTCCTGTTCTTCCAATTTCTTAAAGGGAGAGAAAATTAATAAGCCAACAGTTTTTATTAATGTTAAAGCATAAGTAATGTAAGATTTTTTCATAAATAGTAATTTTAAAGCAGGAATTGATGATCAGGCAAAATCCTCATTGATACAGTTCTATGGAATTCAGTAGAATTGAAGCTGGCTAGGTCAGGACTGAATTTGTCTCATAATAAAATACACAGACACAGAAAAAAGGAATCCATTGGAGATTGTTTTGCCACTAGTAACAGTTCCTCAGCTAAGACTGAATTAGTCTAGCCTTGGTTCTGGAGAATATTTAAAACATTTTACCAGGCAAAAGTGGTATCATCCTTGATAAATAAAAATAGCTCACATTTCAGTCAGAATGTAAAGCCTCTTTAGGTGAAATAAGAGACATCACCATAAAGAAACAACTAGGAGTCTCTTGAATGCCCTCCCTCATACTACAGGCTGTAGATATTTTTACCATTTAAAGTACTTCATTAGCAATACTGCAGTATTACTTATATAAAGTAGAAAGTGTTTACTAACAATTTGCTTTGTTCTTTTATTTTTCTTTCCTAAAATTTCTCTGGAGCAAATATAATAATTCTATGACAACATCCTACAAAATCAGTGGCATTAATTCAAAATTTCTCAGTAAATAGCCTGTGAAAGGCTTGCACTATCTTGCCTGAAATTTCCCCTGCAGCCTGAATTAAAGAAGGTATTAATTTTGGAAATAAAAAGAATACCTCATTCCCCATAAAATGTGCTGCACTGTTGATACAAAGGTAATAGAAATAATAGCTTTTAAGATTTCAACTGAACCCTTTTCCAAATCGCTGATAGCCATTTTCAGAAACAGACTATATCACTGGGAAAGAAAGTATAATGTATAACATGATAATGGGTTCACAAACTGGAAGTAAAAAGCAAAAATCTTTGTAGTAAAACAAACAGGGTTTTTCTGTCTGATTCAGTAAATTACATTTCTAGCAGTAAAAGCAGA
This sequence comes from Apteryx rowi, assembly GCF_003343035.1. NCBI lineage: Eukaryota > Metazoa > Chordata > Aves > Apterygiformes > Apterygidae > Apteryx > Apteryx rowi. The sequence continues at coordinate 3,921,896 of NW_020448530.1, forward strand.
CCGATAAGAAAGACCAAATTTCTCTTTGAACTGTGTTTACATGTCCACTGAGTTTCAAGAGATTTACTGGGAGTGAATAGAGTTGCTGCCAACTCCTCCCTGCTGTCTGAATGAACCTGTGCTTGGTTTTCCAGAGGAGAGAGGGGTGTGACGGTGCACAGCAAGCCACAAGCCAAATGATTGCAAAGATTGTGCTGTTCCAGTGCAACCCTGAAAGCAGGAGTATTCATCTTGTGAAAAATTGGCATTATTGAACTGGGCAGTTTCCTGGCTGAATGAAAACTAAGTTCTGTAGCCTCATTTTAAGCCCTCTCCAAGGCAATACATCAGGTGGATATGCACTGTACCCAGATACACAGTGTTATACTAAGAAAAGGGGTTGGTACATCCATATTCACAACAAACCAAATATGCCCAATTGATCAGATTTCCTTCTCCTTTTTTTTCCTGGCCACAATCCCAACTCCAACAACTATTTTAGGAATGGACTCAGTGATTCACATTCAGGAGACTGAACACTGTCCAACCACTCAGGGCAAGTTTCAGTATATGGGGGCGTGTGTGAAAAGTTCAAACCAAGGTGACTCGTCTGCTCTAGAAACGGAGGGCAGGCATTAGCATGCCCCGGCAGCACCGGCATGGTAGCAGGCCCGACCCTGAAGAAAGTCTTGCTAGCTATCTGGAAGGCCTCTAGACCTGACAAAGAGAAGCAATTAAGTGGCAGTACAGTCAGGGTAGGTTCAGTTAAAAACTTAAAAACAAAACTAAACCCCAGTTTCATTTTTCAGAAACTAAGTACTTGATACGGTGCATAATGGACTCTGAGACAATCTATTCCTTTTTTCCTTTTTTCCTTTTTTTTTTTTTTAAATCAGGAGCTGAAATGGTAACTACATGGCTCATCTCTCATGCTTTCCACTTGTAAAAACACTTTTTCAATTTGTACGCCTAAGCCCATGATAGGGGGGCAGCCCAAGACAAAAAACACATGCAGTGCCCTTCATGCATGTTAGCCTGAATTACCCACAAGAGGCCAAAATCTCAAATGCTAAAAACGGGGGTTGCCCAGCTGGAGTAAATGTGCTTATAAGAGCTGAAGAAGTAGTTCGATAAACTTATTGACAAGAATGGTTTTGATTAAATTCATCTCTAATACTTTATATGAATTATACCATTCCTGCAACTGCAATGATAACTTCATGCTGCACAACTGCAGGCTGTTTTCAAAAATATTCCAAGATTACTGGCAGTGTTCAGCCTCTCTTGACACTTCACTTTTCTTGATCTATTTTCCTAGAACATTGAAAAAAGGCCAGATGAATAATTACAGTCTGGACACTGCAGCAGAAACTTGTTTTTTAACTTTTATGTTTAAATACTCAGTTGTCCTATTTCCATACATAACCCCCTCCCCTGAAAACTACAGAGATGAAAATGGGAGCAAAGGTATGTTAGGGAGAGAGGAGGCCTCGGGGGTAAATTCTCTTTGTATTACCTGTGCAATCCGTACTGTTGCTGAATCACAGGGAGGTTTGGGGGGGGGGGGTTGGTTGCTTGTTTCTTTTTTAAACTTCTGGCTCAGATGCTACGTGAATGAAACATGCAAGGCAAGTGGCAACTATCAGGATATTTCATTTTATTTTTGGTTTCTTTTAAATGACTGTCAAACACTCCAAGATCTCATCATCAAGATGTGGGATGGGGTAAGACTAACTAATAGCTATAATCCCTTTGACTCCATTAGTTATTTCGATCATGATCTTTTTACCTTGAAATCAATGCAGTACAATGCTAGTTTGCGCAGTCTTTAAAAAATAAATAGATAAATCAAAGAACAGCCATGACACATATATTATTTTTGTAAAATATAATATAAACCATTAATAACTAAGCAGAAATCACCAACATTTTATATATCTGAGACTGCAAGATAAATTTCAAAACTCTTAAACTTGATACTGTGGCTGAAATACTTGCATTTAATAAAGGCCAATATATCCAGAAGATTGGACATATGGATATGGACTTTGTGTGAGAAACAGTTTCCTCTCAATGGATACACATTCTGGAAGATTCTGCTTTAAAAGAAATAAAAATATGGATGAATATTTTTACCTTGATATGCATCTTAGCTCTTTTCAACAGACTTAGAGTGGTGTGTCTGGTGCTGTCTGGCCCAAGAGGCACAAGCTGTTTTAGCTGTTCCAAATATAGCCGGAGCTTAGCCCGCCTGAAATTATTAAAAATGAAGAGCGTTGTAGTAAAGTTACCCTCAAATAGCATATCCTATATGCAAACACCATCTGTTTGCAGGATCTCTGTGCAGAACTTGATTCAACAGTGGCTTCCTTTCCCCTCCCTTTGGCAAAGTTTCAGACCAAAAGGTCACTTGAAATACAGTAATACTACTTGGCACATTTATATAGTATTTTCATACCTATATTTTGAAGCTGTTTGCTCAGTCTGGTTATCCCCATCCTATAGAAAAGGGGAAGTACATTCAGAGAGAGAGAATAAACTGACCAAGGTAGGATAAGGTGGAAAAGCCGGGACTTCACTCCAACTCAGCGATTTTTGCAGGCAGAGATTTTCCGGGGAGGGAGGACGGAGGCTGCGGACCCCGGTGCCCGTTCGCCGCGATCAGCCCTGCCTGACGTGGCCGACACGCTGCCGCTGCGCAAGGCAAGAGCGTCCACCTGCCTCCGCAGCCACAGCTCCGAGCTGCTTCCAGCCGGGGCTTATCCATTTATTCCAAGAGAGGTCTTGACTCCCTTCCCCTCCCATCTACTGATGCACAGTCCCCTTTGGGGACGGGGACAGGGCCATTCCTCCTGCCATTGTACAGCCAGAACAATGTTTATTATAAACACGAGAGAGGAAAAAATAGTTCCAGCTATGCTGGGTCCTGTTTTCTACAGTGTTCCTTTGTGAGCAGTACTCCTTCTCCTCTCAGTCATCTCTCTGCTGTATTAATAACATTAAATCCATCAGTAAAAAGAAGATAAACAACGTGGCATTTCTACAAAGTGATACTTCCTTTTTGGTTTTTAGACATTCTGTATTTCTTTGAGAGAGAAGCTGGCAAGAGACAGAAGAGCCTATGAAACAGTTAATTTCATCTATCCAAAACAAGGCTGTGACAAACAAAAGAACATTCTGTGAGTGTATTTCTACAATTAAAACCAAAAGAAAATCCCTCCTACTTTTATGCATAATATTGAACAGGAATCCACAGGAAATTACCCTTCATTTTTACAATGAAATAGATACAAAACAACATGAGCAACATCTGTAATATTCTGTTCTTGCAGACATATTCTATTCCTGCAAAATAGTCTAAATATACTCTAAATTCTAATATTCTAAAATAGTCTATTCCTGCAAACAAACTTTGCTGGAAATTACATGCTTCTGGTCAAGAATGAACTTATTTTTCCTTTTGAGCACTCAGTTCAGAACAATCAGTTCAGCATCTGTATTTGAAATGCAGCTTAAGATAATTTAACACACACGGAATGACAAATTATAGATATGTAATTGGAATGATTAGTGTAATGTGAAAACAGCCTGAGAATTAATGGGGGAAAAAAACCCAAAGCAAAATAAAATCTAATTAAAATACAGTACTGTAACGCTATGACTACACACTCACAAGTTCAGTTGTGACTGCCTGTAAGTCAGCAATATATTAGGTATGAATTCAAAGAGAATTTCTGTAAAATTGTTAATTCTTTCTTTAAGCCACTTACAAAAAAGAGCATATTGCAGAAAATGTCAGTCTCAAGAGAGAAATTGCTGACATTCTTTGTTTAGGCCTAGAGTTTGTTTTTAAATACGAAGCTCTAAACTTAATAATCTATTTTTAAACCAACAACAACAACAACAACAACAAAGTCCGGGGTAAATATTCACATGAGTAGCCCCATCAGATTGCAAAGTGGTGCTTGGCTTGCTGACTTAAGCTGGGACATTGATCTTTAAAACAGATCTAAAAGGTGAAGTACCAGCATTAGGGACTACTGGTATTAATACAGAAAACAGGTAAATTTCTATTTCTGTATCTGTAGCCTCTAACAGCTACCTGGCTGGTTTTATGTTTAAATAATAATTTTGCTTCAGCAACTAAATTCAATTAATCTTTTTGGTTTTTAAATGGCCTCTAAACATGCACTCAATCGTCTGCGTCACTCAGCACAACTTGGATGCGACTCTATTTAGACAGCTGACAGAGAAAGTGGAGACTGAAGATAAAGGAGGATGCGGCAAGGAAGAGGAGGAGAATAGCTCCTAAGTAGTAAAATAGAAAGTTAAATACATTAACATGCAATAATCGATATGCTTGCAGTAATTAAAAGCGTTATAAAGAATATACAGAACTGTTAATCTGTTAATCTGAGGTGTTTCTAATATTAATCCTGAGAAACATGAATAAAGCCAGACTACATACTCAATTTGTCTTCCTTCTGTTAACGTTTGAAGAAAGTCTGCTTACCACAGGGGACAAAATAAGGTTTTAGTATACTTCGTTACCATCAGCTGGAGAATTAACAGGAATATTACCACGTTCCAGTGGACAACAGCTGTATGTCTTTTTAAAGCATTAATACTTTTATTTTATGTGCAAACCAAGTAAAGCAGTACTTTACAGAAGTGCCATGAAGAACATGTGACTAAAGTGAATAAGACTATTTTAATTCATCAATATAAAGAATTTTAAAAAGCTAAATAATAAAAAATTGCTTTAAATTATTCTCAGCACTAATAATTGATAGCACTAAATGTAATAAATACACTAGCTAAAAGGCCTGTTCTACCTTTATCCTTTTTACAATGGGACTTTGTCATTCATTTTCTCAGTATCTATGAAACTATGAAAGATTTCAAAGCGTAGGCACATAAATCTTTACATAAATACAGGTACATTTATGTGGCTAATTCACATAACACAACGGCATAATCAGTGGCATAGACTGTGAACATAAAAAAAAAAAAAATCGTAATTACTATGATACTAGATTAAATGTGCCCCCCCACGTTTTTCAGTTTGCAAGTCCTAGGAAAAAACGTAAGAATGCAAGCAAACATTTCAGGCATGTTATGTTAACAGCTCACAGCAACGGGAACAAGGGACTCGAACTTCGCAGCAGATAAATTGTCACGTACAGAATCTGCCAGCAGCAATTTCTCTTGTACCGCCGGGAACTGACAGCCGCCTCTCCTCAGCTGACTGTAACCCCCTGAAGAGGGAAAGGCAATCACAGAGGTAATCACAGCCTGAACCGCACGGGGTTCGGCAGTTCACGCCTTAAATTCCACCTAGAAAATAAGCAAGAAACCACCCGCTCTCAGAGCGACGGTAACGGAGGTGCGGCACGATGCTCCGCTCCCGCTCCGGGATGCGACCGCTGCACGCGCGCTCACGCACAGCACGATGCCAGGCCGCTAACGCGGTGCCCGCGAGAGCGCACACTCTCCTCACCTCGTAAGGATGTGCAGAAACATCCCTCGCTGCTGCTACTAGCTGATTTTATCAAGGAAGGTAAGGGTCCAAGAAAAGCCCTCGCAAATCGGCATGCCCAAGCGCTGCCACGGGAGCAAGGCCCTGGGGCACAGCGCAGGAGCCGGCGCCTCTCCATTGCAGGCATGGCTCTGCGCCGCTGCCCGAGACAGGCACAGGGGGCACGTGTGACCTGGCTCGGACTCATGCACTGTCTTGTCTGCTAGAAGACAGAGCAATTTCAGGTGTTCTACACTCCAACACTTCCACATATGTGAGCTCACAAATATGACCCTACAAATCTATATTACAGCTATTCTGATGTTTAATAAAAATGAATTATTAACACCAAAAATTTGGTAAACGTTCCCCATAAGTGGCTATGTTCAGAAGCCAAAAAGGCTGTCATGCAAAAATAAATCAAGATCTTTGACTCTAACCAATTTCAAAATTGCATTAAATGAATCTGTTAAATAGTGGTTGATAAGCTCCCCCATATGTATGAAATCATAGATGCAAAAATCCATTTTAGCACACCAAGAAGTGGAACATTAAGACTCAGAAGAAAAAACTAAAGCACATTGTTCACACTGGATAATCTTCATTCTAAGGAAACTACAGTAATTCCAAGAAATTCCTACAGCTAATTAATGGGTAGTTACAATGGGAGCAAAATACCTCTCAGTAGGGTCAAACAATGTAACAAGAGGCAATGGCTGTGAATTAGGAGGTTCAGGCTGGACATTAGGAAACAAGTTTTTACTAGGGTGGCAATGCAGCACTGGAACAAGTTGCCTAGAAAGGCTGTATAAGTTCTGTCCTTGGAGGTTTTTCAAGATTTAGCTAAACAAAGCCATGGCTGACTTGATCGAACATCAGCAAGAGTCCCACTAGAAGCAAGAGACTGGGCTAGAGACATTCAGAGGTCCCTTGCAATCAAGGGTTCATACAGTCATAGAAACGTTGATTGTTTGTAAAGCTGTAGCATCCGACTCACAAGATTGCTCCCACTCACCTATCAACAAAGAACCGGTGACTAAAAACTGTGCCAGTCTGCTCCAACACAGTGCTGGCTTTGCAGAGCAACCTGATCCACCTACAGTCTTTCCCCAGGGGCTGTCTGCAGGTTTTATAACAGACCCAGCACAGTAGTTAGAAATAGCCATTAGCTAGTCCAAAAGCACACACTTGTGAAGCTCCTCAGGCCATATTTGCACGTTTTTTTGATGGCAGCCAAGGTATGTTTCCTAAACCATACAAGTAAAAATCCAGAGGGCTTAGCAAGTATCTGGGGGAGAGAACAGCATCCACCATTTGACCCCCTGATCTGCACAAAGCCAGCTGGAAAGGCAAAGGTTTCCTTCGGCAAACGTACATCCACAGCAAGTTGCGTAGTCCTCAGCATGGCACGCCTCAGCCAGGCATATGTGAAATTAAATGGCCACCGACGTTCATGACAGCAACAGGGTGACAGAGAAAAATCCTGTCCTGTTCATGTTAAACCTTGGCAACTGTGCTGGGAATGTGTGCTTGTCAATCATACCACCCGGGCTGGGGAAAGCCATGCCGGCAACGCTGCTGACAGCCTTCCACACGTTCATGATAGCTAGCATGGGATAAGCATTTCCTCCGAGCTGCTCCCAAGGCCATAAACCACAGTTCCACCAGTCAACATTCTGCTGCTGACTGCCAGGGATGACTGGCAGAAAGGGTGTTTAGCATCAAAATGGCAATGCTCATCCGTTTCTCTACCATCATGGGCAAGAGCATAAGACTCACTAGATGCAAAGCAAATTCATGATGGTGTTCATCTTGTACATCCTCAAGCTCTCAGTCCACAGCCTTCTCAAGTCAGAAGAGTGACTTTCGCGCTTGCACCCGCTCACTTGTTGACCCAAGGCTAGCTGTAAATAGGAAGGAGCAACTCTTACCACTAGAGTTTGTTGTCCCATCTGTCCTAAAAAAGCTCTGTCGTGTTCACACCCTAAACACTCCTAAATTGCCCAGTCACAACATGGAGCTGCCTTGGCCATACTGGGTGGCTTCTTTGAGCTGCAGTGTCTCCAGCTGTTGGGCAGCAAGGATTTGGAAAGCTAGTAAACAGGCAAAGAGCAACAAAACGTCCGTACCACCATACTGTGTGTACTCAATTTCCCTTTGCACTGGCTCCAGCAGAGATCGGCTAGAGCGGGAACTGTCTACTCCATATTGCTTCACCACCCACAGTCAAATGTACCTGTCACCCCACAGTGCATCGCTGACGCATGTATTGGCACGTAGGAACGCCTGCCTCACCAGAAGGCCTAAACTGGTCTTTCTGCAAGATGCTTTCAATGCTAGAAATGCTTGCATGGCTGAACATCTATCTGTATTTCAAATGTCCCAAATTAGTCTAAACTAACTGTGTAAACAGGAGGTTGAAATACTCTTAAATCAATTATTTAATCTACTAATTCTTCGTGACATTCTGAAAAGAAAAGGACATCTGTAGGTCAAACACATTGAAAATGAAATCATTAGGAGCTGCACTGTGAGAACAACAGATAAATACATTTGAAACAGATACCAAAATTAAAAATTTACCATCTTTGTACTTTAATCAATTCAATGAAAAAATCAGTCAGCCTCAGACCCTATTGTAAGGCCCAACTCTGTCCTTCCTCACATGTAAAGCACACAGAATTTTTAATACAAATAAAACAAAACCCCTGCTTCAAAGAATTAAAAAGTATTACAGGTAATGTGAACAAAAGAATTGGAAATGAATCTTAAAGAGGCAATATTGTTACAAATGGAACAGAGTACCAGAGCAATTTGAATTCCTTCTCCTCTGTTTTACATTTTTTCCCCACATTGAACATATCCCAGTTCTGGTGCTGTGCAATGGAATGAAGCTAATATACCAAGGTTTAAGTATAGAGCAGTTACTGATGGTTCGTTGTTGCTGAATGACGATGCAATCTGGACTAATAATGTGCATAGGATAAAGTCAGAGAGGAGTCTCTAGCCAAAAATTCACTTCTGGAACCAAATGTTCTCAAAGTACATTCTGAACCAAAGAGTTTTGGGCTAAGCCCATAACTCTAGGTCAGAGACCCCTGAAATAACTAGTGTTTGTTTTTTCTCTCTAAAAAAAGCTCATTTTGCCTCCCTACTGGTTCTGAAATTCAGCACAGAATACAGAAGTAAGTTAATTGTAGTCATAATGTGCTCTTGTTCTTACAGGAAGCCTGTTCACAGTTTTATTTATGAAATGCAAATACCTGCGTACAGGGAGCACTAGCGTTTTAGTCACAGAGAATCAGCAAACACAGCGGCTCAGGATCCTTCATGACACGCAGTGGACATGATGAACACAGACAGCATGATTATTTACGTTCTTATCATTATTTTTAAGTTTTTAAAAAATGCAGACTGGCAGTACAAACTTCCCCATCATGACTTCCGGATTCACCTGTCACAAAGGTCCAAATCATAACTAGGAACTCTGCCTGCCTTACGACTGCACCAGCAGCTTTCTTGCACTGAATCACACAGCTTGGTACGGCAAGTCAAGACCTTCTGAGTGGCTACAGCTCTTTGTTTTACGCACAGCCACACTCTGAGCGGTGACAGAGTTTTGATGGAAAAGGCTTTAATGGTACTGAATAGGAAAAGCTTTCATATTATTTTGTATACTCTTGAATAGCATGTTCATACCTACAATGCAGGTACACATGTAACTACATATCCCAGGCTGCCTAGAAAAAGTGCTCAAGCATATATGGCTCGCTCTTCTTTAAGCTAACACTTTTCCTTAAAAGAAGTATCAGGAATGTTATATTTATGGCTCTACAATGCCTTTTGTAAGCTAGCAAAGATGATTCCGTACCAGAATACATTCTGTACCAGAATACATTTGTTTATAAAGGCATTTAAAGAGATTATCCATAAGACTTCAATCTTATAAAATCATAGAAATTCAATCATATCAAAATGGTTCCAAATAAACCAATTAATTAATGGTCCAGGCTGAATTTAGCATATCTTAGGAAAGAGATTAAATACAATGAAAGATAATAACCTTCATTATGGTTTTAAATTCTGTCTTTTCCATATTTATGTCAGTCAGAGTTTCAATGCTTTTACTCTACAAAGGAGTATAATATATAGTATAATAAATAATATATAATAATATTTTTTTCAAAAGAGGCTCTAACTCATACTCAAGCTGCACAATCTATTTCAACTACACAACAAATTTACTTTAGTGAAAAGGGAAGAAAACCTCTTAGTACTGAGGCACTGTACCATGGCAAGGCACCCCGTGTGCCGTGCTTGAACATTCTGATTGCTACGAGATGTGTGAAATATTTGCTTACAGCTGAATGCCTCAGAGTCAAAAACAGAAAATTCAGTGGCGCCCTTACAGGAGACCTCTTTGAGTTTTATTATACAAGAAAAACTAAATCAAACAGCAGCGTCCTGTAGTAGATGCACGTTTTTGTTTACTAAGAACAAAAACACAAAGGGTGTGCTGCAGGTGAAGATTCATACGAGGTTTGTTCCAAATCACGTTTTTTAATCTGTGTCTAAAATCTCATGCAGGCCTCTGAAACGAACCTCAGCAGCAAAGCAGGGGAGGTAACAGATGGAAAAAGCTGCGAGTGCCCTTTCAAAGCGATTCTCAGTGAGTTAAACGCAATAGTCCTGCAACCAGCACAACAGCCCATTTCACTTACTTTAGTATTAACGAGAAGTTTCATACTCTATATGCATTTTCAGTGTGCTGACTACTTTTGCGTATCTGCTTCACTAAATCTGTACAGAAACTGGCCAGCAGTTTTAGCAGCCAGGTGGTTTCTGGGTACTTTGTAAGTACCCAAACAGAGGACGTTAGTTGCCTACGAAGGCAATGGCTGCACGTGTATCTTACAGTGATTAGCTTTAAAAGAGTTAATGCTGCTACAAAATTAGTCATGCACAGGTTTTCATGTGAATACCCCATAGAGATGACTGGTGCTGTTCGCAACTCTTACGCTAAGGAAGAGAGTTAGAAGATAACCCCACCTGCCCATTACATGGCCTACCGTATCAGTTCTGTGCATCTTATCACTCTGAACAGTATTTAACAGTTGTGTAGTTCACTATATATAAACATACACTGTAAAATTCATATTGCATTTTATTTACTTCCATTTCAGGCCACTTCAGCCCACTTGCTGGGCCAAGACTCCACTAAACTTTAACTTTGGCTTTTAACCTTCCAAAAGTTGCCGCTTGTTAGTATTTTAGAATATTTGCATGAAACCAGAACCTATTCCTACACTTTTTAAGCAAACGTAAGTTAAGGGAAATATCTGCAATACCGCAGATGTATAAATTTGGGGCAGCTAAGCATGCTGGCAGCAGCACACAAAGCTAGTTCTGGTGCAAGCTGGGGACAGGTGAACACCGGCCCGTTTGCAGGAGGGAGGCTGCTGGCTCCTGAGAGGTGACGCCCGGCAGACCTTCCCCACCACAGGCTCCTTTTCCCCTCTCCCGCCTTGCCCGTCCCTGCGCCGCTCCCAGCTGGGCACCACTGACAGCCGCTTTCGAGGGGAGCGGGAGGGGGAGCCCGTCGGTCCTCGTGCTTCGCACGCGACACCAAGTCGTTGATGTGGCAGAAGCCGAGAACGGCCGGAGCAGTGTGATAAGAGCCACACGGTTTTACAGAGGTGCAGCATCTTTTTATGCAGAGCCTAAGCACCTAAGTAACATTTAATACAAAGTTTTAGGTTAAAAAAAAGCACATTCACTGTGTTGTAGTGACTACCTTTCAAAAAATATTTCTGCTATGCCTCAGAAGTTTAGATTAAGTTCTCAAAGACCTGTTACCCTGGGGTACATCCATGTTTCTTGCCTACAGTCTAGCTTTTGTCCTCCTGGCACTCTGACCCCACTGGATCACAAGCCGGAGCGGCTGCCGAGACAGGCAAATGGCAGTAACCTGTGGGGCTGCCACGTGGGTGGCAATGACCCTTTAAAGCAGCCTAGACAAGGCCAGTGTCTGGGACTGGCTCTGGGCCTCACCAGCTGGCCACTGGCCGGACTGTTAGACACACACAGGACTGGTGAAGGTGCCAGACTCGTACTCCACTTCGGCCAGCACAAGAAATGAAAGCCTATGGCACAGTAAGGGCCTGTCACCACATTCTTCCTGGATCTTCTCCCACTCGGGTGCTCCTGTGGCTCAGTCGGGCGAGTGCAAGCCGCCAGCGAGGGGTGACCAAGGGTGACGTCCCCCGCTCCCCGCCACGCACCAGCACGGCAGCCCCTCTCACCCCATGGCAAGCTCCTTCATGTAGCTAACGCACCCAAAGGCTAACCCAGCAAGGGGACAGACCCCAAGACGGGTGGTTTGCAGCCAGTTCGGTTCCTTGAGGAACCATGGGTGCTCAGAGGAGCACTTGGGCAAGGTGAGCAGGCAGGACCGTGCGAACAAGGGCTTCAGGGCAGGCGGGACTCCAGCAGCGCTGGCTGGTGCCACTTTTAACTGCTGGGGAACCATAGCCTCAGGCTCTGTGGTATTCAGATTTGCAGGACTGACATCTGACCACTTTGTTCTCCTCTTGTTGGATTTTCCCAGTGCTCCCCCCCACAGCCAGGCTTGGCTTGACTGGTTTCCCTAGGCTTCAGCCATCCCCTTGTCTTAATTTGCTCTTATTTCAATGGCAGCCATGAAAGGTTTAACATCTTCATTGTCCCAGGTCTAGGAGATATATGACAGAAATATGCAAAATTTGATATATGCTTCTTGGAAAATATCAGAATTTATAAACTAAACAGGGAGTCCTAAAAGCATCACTAGCAAACACAATGGTGACTCAATACTATTCCTCTTTCCTAGATGGTGACCATCTCAAATTTACACATATAGGAGTCCCCATCCCCATCCCCAGCCAATAAAATCTGTCCTGGCAAGAATCAGAGGCAAGAGAAACCAAACGTTATGGAAATAGTTGAAATCCTCTGCAGTAAGTTTTCACCCATGCATGGATTTTTTTTTTTCTTCTGCAAAAAAATGAAGATTCCAACCTAGATTTCAGTATCGTAGCCTTCAGGTTGTACTTATATAGAAAGAACAGATTTTTCTATATTTTAAATGTTAAAGTCAATGTCAAACAAATGTGAACAATTCTAACGCCTACAAAAAAGGAATTTCTGCTTCAGATGTTTTCTATTTTTAGCCCCGTTACCTACTGATTATCTTTTAACGTTTACCTCTTAAGTGCTTTTGAGCAGCAGCAAGAGAGGCATCACACAGTACAACAAGCTTTGCATCATATAGTACCTACCTAACAAAGGGAGATGAACAGTGCCTTGTGGGAAAATACACAAGCGATGGAAAACATTTATACACACTTGGAAGCAGAGTTTACAAAAAATAATCAGGTGTGTTTTTATTAAAGGTATTAAACACTTCATGCATCCAGCCTTCCATTCATTTGTTCTGCGCATTAAAATGTGCACAATGCAATTTATTAGTCCTCCTAAATTAGATACCTCCAATCTCTCTCTTTTACTGGCACTCAGCTTGTTAGATTAGATTTTGTCTGTTACCTCAGAACAGTGAGAGCCCAAATCAGATAAGAAAGCTCCACTGCAGGATCAGACCATTCAGGTATCAAGCAGTTTTAATTCTCACTTGAAGTTACCCTTAGATACATACGTACTTACATGCAGTCCCCAGTCAAACCCCAACAGCTGATTCAGACTCCCCATCCTTTACATTAGTGCAATGCTTTTTCAGTCTTTGCCAACTGTGGAGCACTAGATTTTTTGCTGTACAGCAAATTCAAACCTAATGACATAGGTTTGCAATTCTGCAGTATATTTGCTTTATCTGCTGTCTTTCACAGTATTTGTAAGTAATTTGTTGAGCACGGTAGAGCACAGGCTGAAGAGAACTGCCTTTGTTTAGGTGAGGAGAAATTGCATAATGACAATGGGTTTGCACTGGGTTCACAGAGGGGAACAGGATGATAATAACAATTTTCCACAAATTAACATTTCACCAAAAGGTGGTTTAAAATGATGCATTTAGTCTCCCCACAAGTGGTTTGGGGGAGTGTGCATGTCACTCGCACACACACTGATTAAGGCACAAGGTACAGTGTGGCTCTGCACACACAAGTTGCACGTTTATCAACTGACAACACACCCCAGAGCAAGTTACTGCTTACAAATCAGCTCATGGCTTGAAACCGGCTTTAATTATCAGACTGTTTCCCCACATCAAAATGCTAAGCAAGAACATCGTGTCTCAGGACAGTTGCCAACAGGAAGGATCTTAAAAAAAAAAAGGGGGGGGGGGTTGACTACAATGCTTGGAGAAGCCTAGAGAAGTCGAGCTGCAGCACAGCATGGCTCTAAGTGAACAGAGCACAGTACAAAGCCTTGCAAGCTTTTCCTGCCTATTTTAAACCTCCCTTAGAGCTACTTGTTTTATGCATATGTCAAATGAGGGGAGAAATGTGTTCAAGATATTTTTTTTTTAACCAGTGTATGATACCAAATTAAAGGAGAGGCATGTCAAGCTCAATTGTTTTAGATAAATTAAAAATATGCATTGCCTTCACACACCGAGTGCTAGGACTTCTGATGGCAGACAACCTGAACTAGACAGCCTTTTCCTGCATGCACTTAAATGGAGAGTCTGAGGCTATAGTACCTGGAATATTGGATACCTGTGATTGCAGTTTTATTGTCTATTATATCTCTGTATCCAAATGCAAAGTAAATGCCAAGTAGCCAAATTAACTAAGGGTCATCTCTAGCTATACAAATGCTATAGGAATTCCACCTGGGATCAAAGGCATGATACCAAAGGCAACTACAGCAAATCACACAACAGTTTTAAAACCTAATCAAAGTTGAGGCCACTGTATCTGCTTTTAGGCACCTAAACAATCACCTTCTGGTTCTCAGAGGTAGAAAGTTTTAAGCTCTGACTAGGAAATTAAGTATCAGAAATGGATGTTCAGTGCCATTTCTTGCTTCTGCTTTTGCTTTTCCTAATACTTCCTCAACACCTGTATCTACCAAAGCTTCGTGGCCATCTTAGAGGGAATATCTAATGGCAGCAGCCTGAGCACGCATAAGCAAAGCTAACTGGCTGTCGGAGGGAAGGAGGCAGTGGGTATTGCTGCCTTTTACCGCTGTAGATGTTTGAGACGTTGACAAAACTGGTAGGAGGACAAGGCAGCTGGGATGCCCTCTTGTCCCTGCTGTAGACAGCAGGGTGCCTGTTCCAGCCAAAGACTGGTTCAGGCCCCAGGGAGACACACCAAAGGAAAAAAAGAAAATAAATCAGCCTGAAGTAATTAAGAATACATGTCCCCAAATGTCTTGCTGTACGTCTCAAACTCCTTCACTAAAACCTTATAATTAGAGGTGGATAGAAAAGACAGAGTGTAGGTATATATATAAGCAAATTTAGAGGAAGAATTAAATACACTGACTGTAATTAAATATGGTCTATTCCAAGACTACACTGGATACTCTTACAGTCAATCATGTGAATTAAAATTTCAGTAACACTTATGCAGTATTTTCCCCAAACAGTGACAGAATCTGGTGCCATGGGACAGTGGAGAGTTGCAGATATCTGACAGCCTTATCTCAAAGTTTAGATTTAGCTTGCCACAGCACAGATAGGGCCTTGTTTATAATTTAATTTACATTCTATTTCCTTTTCCATTGAAAAGTACAAAGCTGATTGTCTTTGTGCCAGATAGGATGATGCAGTTGAGTAGAATATGAAAGCGATCCATTTTGAGGTGATAAAGTGTGGGACAGCTTTAGAAACTCCCTCCCCCCCTTTTCCTTCTTCTTATTCCTTCCCCCCAAAATTCAGCCCAGACTGTTTAAATTCAGTGTCCTGAAATTATCTGGTAATGGAAGGAAAAACCTAAATTTTGGACCTGCTTGCCATCTGAGTACATAAAGTCAGGCAATGGAAATACTAGTCACTTCAAATCATTTGACAAGTCTTGTTGCTCTGTTCTATTCTAGCAGGATTTGTACGGGGTTCAGTACACGTTTCAGTTTCTATCTCAAAACACACAGCCCTACAAAGTCCCAAAGCTACCATCTCCCTTCAAAAATAGCAAAGGAGTCCCAGAGACAAAAAAAGGAAAACCTCATCCATTCTTGTGAGTTGTGCAGTGTTTTAGGACAAGAAAAGTCAGCTTAACTGAATCACTTGTGTTTTTAAAAAACAGGCCCAAATTTAAACTGCTGCAAAGCAACAGCATTATACTTTTTCATGTTATGGTCTACTGGCTAACATTCATACCTAGTGCAGTTTCTGAAACCTTAACTGTGTACTTTGCAGCTGCCTCGACTTGATTTGGGGCCCAATTCTGCTTGCGCACAGACAGGCGCAGCTCCTACAGAAGTATCTTGAGCTGAGGGCAGAACTGGGCCTGCCACATGCTAAACCACCATGTGGACTGAGGAGAAAAGAACACATTAAGAATTAATTGACCTGTGAAGGAAGCCTCTGCAGTAAATTTAAGCCATGGATTGTTATGTACAAGGGTCCGCCAGGGAAAACTAAGGGAAGGGAAGGGAAATAGCACGAGCTGTGACAGGAATGTACATACTGTTCCATTCAAAAGCTCCGGTTTGACTTTGGGACCAGGCCACATTATTTCCAATACTCAAACAATATAACCACCCCATGGAAAGGAGTGGTGAAAACAGAGGTAGAGATACCAATACAACATGCAGGGAGGGAGAAGCAGGGAGAGAACAAGAAACCCACAAAGCTTATCATCACCTTCAGGCTAGGTTGCTCCTGTTGTGTCTACTCTGGTCATGGTCACTGGCTCATCAAAAATGTGTTCAAAGCATACTTTGGAGAAAATAATCCACTCTCCTGCAAATTCAGTGTGAATTCTGAGCCAGTCTTGAGTTAGTAGCCAGAATGGCACTCTTGGCTTTCAGGTACCTTTGTGACTGCCTTCAAATGATGGCAGGCATCACCTGTGTATACCCAGTTTTCATCTGTGGGTTTCCATAGACTGATTGGGATTCAGATAAGGATTCCCATCATGTTAGGTAAGACTAGCTTCAGAGGCCAGATTCTTAAAGCCCATTAGCTGCCTAAATACCTTAAAAAAAAAAAAAATCAAGTTCCAGCTTCCTTGCTCAGCTGGAGCTAAGCAAGGTTAAAAGGAAAACAATTTTTTTTATATCTAGTTCAACAAATCTTTTTGTCCTCCTGCTAACAGAGCCATACCTTTCTCTATTTGCAGGAGACAAGCACCTAGTTGTGGTCTGTATGGATCTAGGCACCTGAAAAGTCTGGCCCATTCATCTCTATTTTGTTCGAGAGCAGCCCATTCATTCTACCATGGCAGATAAGAACTGGTCAAGTCAATTAATAGATGTTGAGAACAAGACCCATCTTTCATATAGTCCATTAGAGGCAGACACACAATGGAATCATATTTGGAGAGAGAGGGATCAACAAATACAAGTGGAAAAATGCATACGCTTGCTTTCTTGCTCATCTGCTTTCTGCCAGCAATTTGCCTGGCCAGGAAGCACATGGCATTCTGGATCCCAAATCCAAGACTATACTTAGGCCTCAGTTTGTTCAAAGCCCACTTCAGCAGGAAGGAGGACATTACAGTTTGGTCAAAAGCCTATTTTAGTCAATTTTTCATTTCTGAATAAAAGCTTTGCCCGTAGCACAAGGATGTGTGCATCTCTGATACTTGGAATAAAACTTCCTGAGTAGATTCATCAGCTTAATATACCCCTCCCATCCGAAACAACAGCCTAGGTGGGAAAACACTTTTGTCAGAAGTGTGATCAGCATCATGTTGCTGTATGCACTGAAAAGATGATACTTCAGTGCGCTGGAATTTACAGTAGTTATTGCAGCATGGAGTACAAAACAAGTCTCTGGTCCTGAGACTTGCCAAATGCCTAGAGGGGAAGAAAAGGTGAGGAAAGCACAGCATTTCAGAGCAAAGCTCTAAGCCTTCTCTCTTATTTCCTTAATTCTACAGATTAATCAGACTGAGAAACACAGGGCAATTTAACAAAAACATAGGATCAAGTTTTTGGTTCTATGGGTCCAGTTCTTCTGTAAAGACTTTGATACACAAGCTCTGGAAAATCTTATTACAGCAGTTTAAGGCAATCCCTCCCTTCCTTCCCCACCATATACTTTGCTCCTGTTGGAAGCCTGGCACCTGAGGTTAAACTGCAGGTAAAAAACAGTTTGAGCTATGACACTAACCTTGCACTGGCTTAGGCAACTCCTTTGTGCTGACTGCTGCAAAGTGGTGACCTCTGATGGAGGCAGCAATGCCTGGCAGGGCAGCAAGAGACGCAGTTGTATCAAGACCACAGTAGCTGCCTGCTCATGAAGGCAAGTCAGGGTCCTAAGACATTACCTTGCTTAAGCAGTGCACAGGTATGTTTATTGCAATTCATTTGAAAGACATTTTACACTAACCAGATGGTGCAAAAAGATCTTTACTTGATGAAAAAAATAAAAGAAAGTACTATAATATGAGGTTTAAGTTCTACTGGTAAGCCTAGGTGGTTCCTATCACTAATCTACCAGCCACATTATCTGGATATTTTATGTATAATCTGTAAACATCCTAAAAGTGCTAGCAGTTTTTACAGACCCATTATAACATAATATTATCTGTACTGCGTCAGCAGTTCAGCGTTCTCTATGCAACAGAAGCCAGAACTGGATGGTTGGGAGCAATTAAACTGACACAGAATTGAGCTGCACTGTCCCACATCATAAAGTAATACTGTCACTCAAAGAAGCGACACCACCCTCTCCTTGTACAGGCATTAGGGTTTGTCTGTGACAATGAGCTGGATCAGGAAAACAAACTGGCTGGACAAGCAAGCTTCTCCCCTCTCTCCTGCGCTGGCAGGAAGCAGGAGCCCATCACCAGCACTGTACGACTGCACTGGATTAAACTGATGATGGAAGTACAGCAGTAGAAGTAAAACACATATCAAGCGAACCTTTCCTGGAAGTACTCTACCCTCCCCAGCCTCCAGCAAGCAGCAGTTTAGACGATTTCCCAAGCTTTCTCATAACCATTAAATCTGACGGATCGATGCAGTTAGGTATTTATGCTGCATAACAGTACTAACTGGAATCTGCTGATCCCACTGAGCCAGAGAGCACTTGCAAGTCAGAAGCTGCAGTGCTGAGCACTGCAACGTCAGAGATCTCCAGTCCCTTCAGCCCAAAGACATCAATTAGTGCCCTCTTTTAATTATATCCCCAGTGCTTCCCAGGGGTGTCCTATTTTGTAGAATGAAGACAAGGACAATTTTTACCACTGTTGATCCATTCCCCCTCCTTCTTGATTATAAAACAAACAAAATCCCCCAAGAAAAATACAAATGGTTTGACAAATGCAAGGGATAACTGTCCATCTAGATGAAGCCTCACCATGTTTACCCAGCCAAAGCACTCAGTCAACTCACAAGCTGCCAGGTTGGGGTTTGCCAGTTTCGAGGTACACTAAAGCAGAAGCTTTTTATTCATTACTCACTAATTCTTAAAGCTGCTCTTTAAAAACATTCAGTGTCACGAGCTATTTTCAAAGACCTTGCCACAGAAAGGGCAAGATCTCGAACTCCTACTACACCAGGATCAGAAGCTCACCATAGCAAGGCAACAGGAATGAAATCACTTTGTCAGAGAAGGAGCCCCAAGGGTCAGTCACACTATTCTTTTTCAGGGCTCCTTCTGCTTAAGAAAAGAAAAAAAGTAAAGAAAAAAAAAAAGGATGCACCATCAACAGAGAAGTGTCACTTCCTTCTACAGTTCTGCACAAGCTGGAGGGACAAATCCACAGGTGAATAGCAAAAGGGCAGATGACTCACTGCCTTCATGCCGTAACAAACAGGATCTCCATACAATCTTGAGGGGAAAATACCTGGGTTTTTATATTGTAATGTAGAACTAGTTTAAATTAATGTAAAGAAGTGAGATTATGCTGTACCTTTTTAAGAAGCTTGAGTCTCTAGTGGATTATTGTTTTTACAGTTTGAAAATTGAATTCCTCTGTACAGCTGTCAGGTTAGGCTGATTTACAAATTTCCTTGCAAAAAGTCAAGATTAATACCAATGTACTTGCTATTTACATTGCTCAGTGAAAATGCTACTGATACAATGCTCTGGTTGGAAATGCTAAATACACACACACACACACACATATATATTTTGCTCAGTCAGTAGAAATGCTACAGTTGAGTGCCATTCTGAGTGACCTACCTTTATTATTAAAATATCTTATAAAACACCAACTGTCCTTAGGACAGAAGATTTCTCTCCTTCCCACTTTTTACCTAGCGGGTTTCCTGTTTCATGGCTATAGATGTAAACCTTAATCACACAGGACCAAAAGAGGACAGTCAACAGACTGATGAATCGTTACAGAGTTTCTGTATAATGAACACACGTAGAAGTTCTGAGCAGGGTGTCCTATGGAGATTAAAAACAGAAGGAAAAGAACTTTACGTGTGAACTGCTGACAAACACTTTACTGCAACTGTAGTCTAAAGTCTACTGTATAACTGAGTTTTTGTTGGAATTGTGTCCCTGCTTTCATTTGTCTTCCCCTGAGCATCCCCTCAAGAGCACAGAGAAAAGAGACCCAGCAGCAGAAAATGCAAATTACAGTAGTGGTGCCAAACAGCAGAGGCTGCAAACACAGCGAGCGCGACCACGGCCACTCCCACTGACGTGAAAATCGGAGATAAAACCTCTGCTGTGTGCACGCATAAATGCAGAACCTAAAAACCAGCACTGCATACCAGTAAATGGCTACTGGGGCTTTCTGGTTAGTGTCAGTTCTGGCTACCCTCACCCAGCAGAGAAAGGCCCTGCAAGCTAGGAAGTCATTTTCCGGTCCTCCAGCTCTCAGTCCAGCCCACAACCTTCATGCGAGCGACTGGGCTGCGAGCTGAATCAGATCTGTGTTTCTCCTTTCGGTACTTGGGCAAGTCATCCCAACTGAAAAGCTCTATTCCCTAACGGGCAGGAGATATATACCTAAAGGGGTTACGAGAGCGATGAGGAGGATATGAGCCGCCGTCTCCTCTCTTCCTCCCTGATGAGCTCCCGTGAGATAATCAAGTGTGTTTGAGCCAGAGGCATCATGGCTGTGTTGAGTCAAAGGCGCTGGTCCTGGAAAGGATACACCTCCAAAATCAACATCCAGTGCTCCCCAGCTGCTGGGCAGGGCTATTTTGGGAGTAGGCAGAGCAGCCGCTGCTGCACCGCCCTGCTGCTACAGAGACTTGCTCTGGCTGGGAACCATTAAACTGTACAGGATGCTTCATGGATTTTAATGCAATTTTAGTAAAATGGAGCAATAAACAGTACAACCACTAATAYTGATGCATAAAGACCATGGTTTTGGACGAGGGGGCTGTTAAAAAAAGTCAGCATTCATCACACCTATATGTTGTGTAGCTAGAATTGTACACACTTCATTCGCTTTTGTGAATACCAGTTTGCACATACAACTCATTTACACTAATTTACAAGTTGACACCAATCAGCAGGATTAATAAAATTTTGTTTCAAGTATAGCATATAGTATATCTTTACAAGCTACAACAAGCAGTTATAAATATTATATAAATAATCAG
The DNA here is from genome assembly GCF_003343035.1 of Apteryx rowi. NCBI lineage: Eukaryota > Metazoa > Chordata > Aves > Apterygiformes > Apterygidae > Apteryx > Apteryx rowi. The sequence goes on from NW_020448530.1 coordinate 3,943,071, forward strand.
AAAGAGTACCTTGCAGTATACCTATTTTGACTTTGAGCTGTCAGAGAAAGAAAAGGCAGCAGGGCAAAGGCTACATGGTATACCTACTATAAAGACACAATATAGAACTGAAAGTGAGAACAGAAATTGAACAATTAATAGATCCTTCTTCTGCCTCTGCATCTGCCGCTACTTTGCCTTATTTACTATGTTGCTTAAATATGTTAAGGCAGAGAAGAAGAAAAAAGAGGAAATTCCATACTGAGATAATAAAAACGACTGGGAGAAAAAAAAAGGATATGCAGTTAAGATTATGACAAATCAATAATGACAGGGAAAAAGGACGAAATGGAAAAGAAAGTCTGGAAAGAGGATGGAAAAAAACAAGAAAGCGAGAAAGAAGCATGGCTGCAAGTGTTCTGAGTCAAAGCTTCTTTTAAGAAGTGTAACTAAAGGGCTGAGTTTTGTATTAAGTATTTTCGTGAAGGCCCTGTCAGCAGTACTTGTCAGCTGATTTCACTGCCTTCACCGACGCACTGTATTCTGCAACCCAGGCCGGCATTTGTGGACTCGAGCTTTCAGAGTTCCTCTCGTCTCTAGGACGACCACGTGGCTTGTAGGCACAGCAATAGTTTACTCATATTACAATTAAACTACAGGAAAGCATGTAGGCATGCAAGGGAAGTGATGGCCTAGCTGCTGAATAATTGCTGCCCACAGAACGGATTTGGATAAAAAAAAAAAAAAAAGCAAAACAAAACAAAAAAAAMCCAAAACCAGCAAGTTCAGTCTTGTTTTGGGACGTGCCCAGAGGAACATCGAGGACAGGCACTGCCTTTCAGAACCTTGCTAATTCCATCAAAAACAACCATCAACCACTTTTCACATATTCAGAAGCATGCAAATAGGTTCAGGTCACGTTCACACTCATGCGCACACCCCTTGCCTTCTTTGGACCCATGAAACGCAAAATACCACAAGCCACACGTACAAGGACGGACTACGACCCAGAAGATAGTCCATCCTGCTGCCTGAGCGACGGGGGAAAGGAAGCGATCCTGCGCTGAGGGGGCCTCGGAGCTGCTCAGCAGGGGAACTGAAAGCCAGTGCGAAGAAGGGCACCTTTTGCACTCTGCAGCTCTCTGTACACATCCACAGAGCAGTGCACCCCGGGAGAATTGCCGCAGCTAAAAAGCCCATTTGCAAACAAATGCTGACAAGATACTATAGAGGGTAAACATTGTTTCCAAAACCGTGTAAACATGAGTTCTTTAAAAATCAGGTCTTCAGGGTCTAAGGACTGTCCTTAATAAATAAGCACAGCTTTTCACAGCACTGAATACACAGAACCAGGGCTGCAGCTCAGGAACTACTGCTCTCTAGCCCACACACAGTTCTCTGGAAGGGAACATATACCAGCAAAGGAGCAGACTTAAATTTGTTTATAGGTACTTACATTCAATGGGAATTACAGGACTAAAACTAAGTGTATTTAAAGTAGGTGTGCTTTAAAAAAAAAAAAAAATCCTACATAACATATTGTTCCCAGAGACCATCCACCTTAATCACAATATCCTTTGGCTGTACTTCCAACATTTAACACCTCTAGCAAACAGTTTCTGGAATCAGATTCTTTATTAGTAACAGTGAGCCAATACTTAACCAGTTACAGCATTAATCAGTCAAAAGCTAATTATCAGGGATGTTTCAAAAATAGCATACTGAACAACAGAAAACCCCAAATAAGATTATAGCTATTAGATTTTAGTCAATTTCTTAAAAAGCTTAATAAACCGTTCAATGCAGAGTCAAGAATTTTCAACACATTATCCTTAAGCACAGTAATTCTAGTGTTAGCCATATATCTTTTGTGTTTTTCTCAAGACTTACCTATGTTTTTCTAGTTCGTTGTGTGATGACCTATTAAAAAGAGAAAAGAAATATTAGTGAAAAGGATGAATACCAAGATTTAGAATATTTAAAAGTCATCACCTGCATAACTTGCAAAATAGCTCTCTAAAACATATCTTTATATGGATTACAAAACAGCTTATCTGTTAAACGGGTTCACTTTACATCCCTTAAATACTTCAAGGTACCAACTTAATTTCTATGAGTAAACTATGGGTTTTGGGGGGAAATTATAATAAATTTGCATATATACATTTTAAAATATATTCAGAGACAGAATTAGACATTAAAAAAATGATCAAGTTAGTATGAAAAACAGCCCACAAAATTTTCATCCGAGAAGAAAAATTATGAGGGGGCAGAAAGTGTTATAAGATCTACATGGTAATGGGTAAGAGTAAAAAGCACCTGAAAATCTAGCTTTCAAGAAGTCCAAAGAAGAGCAGAAAGAAAAATCAGCAGCTAACTACTGCTGTTCCTGTTGACATCTTAATGCCAAAAAAGAGGCATCCTCTTCAAGTTGTCTGCGTCTACGAACAGATAAAAAATATCACAATCTCTGAACTGACCGCATCGGTATGCCGTTCTCTTCCTATCTACCTACCGGCACTTGACATGGTTTTTTGTTCTTTAAAATGCTTCAGGTTTTTTGCCATTGGAAAGCAGCCTCAACTTCTTGGAGGATTTTTTAATTGATTCAGCTGGAAATATCAATTCTATTTATTTATACAGCTCAGATAAAAAACATTCCTAAAATGAAGTTACGGCCACCGCTTCAAAAGCAGCAACTTCCTGCACCATTAGTTTGGTCCGACTGAAAACATCTCTAGTACATAAGGATCAAAAGATACAAAGGCAGTGGCAGCTTTTACGGCTGGCAGATTACGTCAAAGCAGCCCTCCCACAATGCGCTATAACCCCTGCCTGCATCTGGGCATTACGCGCTGACAGAGATTGCTTTGGTGAGGCCCGAGGTGTAAATGCACAGTCCATTCTCACCCGCAGGGCGAGCTGAGGCAGCACTGGGTGAGAAATCCTTCCTACACGAATGCATAATTCGCTCAGTGGCAAGCTGTTCTGCCTCTCCCCCTCCGCACGCGTGCATGTAGATGCTGCAGCATATCTGAACGCTAGTGATGAGAACAGCACTGCTAATGCGGCTCTCTGGCTGCAGAGAGGAAAAACCAAAGCAAAGCGCATGCAAAGAAATCACTGCTGCACAAATCTGCAAGCCGTCCGCTCCAAGCCAGCGCAGCTCCTCATGAATTAAGTGAACCGTCCCTCCACAGATAAGAGAAAACTCCAGTACTCACAAGGTTTCGGTCTGATGCTAATTCACTTTCACTGGAAAGGATCCCAGTGTCATTACTAAGGCATGAACTATATCGGCTATCACCTGGCATCTTTTTCTGAAGAGCCTATCAGATTTTTCTTTGCAAACTGGTTGCACCAAGTGAGCCATGACCAGGTAACGTATGTATTTCTACATATCATATCAGTGTTCCTGACCGCTACAGCAATACTGGAAGTGCTTTAAACATATTCTATGCTACGTTAATAGGTCAAAAAGGACTGGTTTACTGTGATTTACTGTCTTCACTGTTTGACCATAATAAGGGGATACTGTTTTTATTCCCCACTCCTACATACACAGAGATCAAATTTTTCTCCTGGAAAGGTGAGGAACACTACGCCAGATGAGCCAGTGTTTACGCAAACACGCACAAGATAAGGGTCCAGGAGGGAACCGTTCTCCCAACAGTCCATCCACGTTCATGGGGGACTCTATCAGAGAGAAGGAATACTGGCTAGCCTGCATTTATCCCCACGGCAAAAGCGTTGGGGGAGTCACTCCCATTAGACACGAGGTGAACGAGATCCACTGCAACTGGCCGACTCCAATCTGCCTTCTGCACGTTCGCCTGGTGTAAACCGGAGCTCGTATTCAACTCCAGGGAGCAGAACTGGCGACAGCGACGCCAGCAGAAGAGCCAGGCACCGAGGAATTCTGCCCGTACAATTTATTTTGCTAGGCAAAGAGAGGACACAACCAACACCTGAAAGTCCCTCCGCGTGCCGCACACCTACAGGACTGCTGCTCCTCACAGGGGGGGCTCCTGGCGTTTGCTTTAGGTCCCTACAGCTAAGCTAGTTTGGAGGGGCCCAGCTGCACTCCCCCGTGGTGCCAGCTGCCAAGAGGAGCAGCTACTAGCACGTGCCTCCCTTTGCACGGTTCCTGGGGACCCAGAGGCAAACACAGGCACCAGCCACCCATCGCAGGAGCGCAGGGACGCTGAGCGAGTTGGCTGATTAATGCCTGAACTGTCAGGCCCTATCCAGGAACCAAAAAATGAGAGTTTTGACATTTAACCTGAGACTTGCTCCACCTCCAGAACAGGCTAACTACCGTATTTACACTAAATGCTGCTTGTTTTCTCTCTCACTTTTTGGAGTATAGTGTACTGAAAGAATATTCATCTCATCCTGCTTTTCATGCAACCTGAAGCGAGGAAAAAAATGTAAGAACTTGTCTGCACATAAGCAGCACCCTCAACACTACCTAAATTTTGAACTGGTGTCTTTTATTACTTCAGTGAAAGGTAGTGTGTGGACCAGACCTACGAAGAAAGGAAACAGCATGAATTGGGCAAAAGATCAATCTGCCATTTAAAATAACGTCTATTTTTATATATATTTATAGCAGAGGCAGGTTTATGACTGCGGTTTACAGATAAATGGTCTGTGGAGCCCTTCAAAAGTGGCTGCAAGAGAAGGAAGCCTTTTGGGAGTTAGTTAAAGTTCCCTATACTGGGTTCTGTAGCTCCACCCAAAATTTTGGTGAGTTGGAGGCAGACATGATGACAGAAAGGTGTCAATAAAAAGGTTTATACAAAAAAGGCAAAAAAAAATTTAAAAACCCCAACAAAATCACCAATTCAGAAAGAAGAGACCCGCAATGCTGCTGCCCAGTGCTGTTCATTTGTAGTGACTGCACTGTTTACTTGAGACAGCACTAATACTCATTTAGCAAATGCCAAGCAGCTAACCAGCTATTAAGTAGCAGTTATATTTTCTTAGTGAATAAACTGTCAAACGAAAATTTGAAAGAAGGGGGAGGAGCCAAGTAAATGCAGATTTTGGAGTCTGCACGGCATCTTGCAAACCAACAGCATTTCCTTGGAGCTCCTTTCCTGTCCGCCGCCCTTCCTCCCCCAAAACAAGACCTCTAGGTAACTGCGTTTGAGCGACCCTGTTAAATGCAACATTCAGAATACGCATCTCAGCTCTTAGTGCGGGCGCTAATCAAGATGATTGGAAGACTAACCCAGAAAAAACAAATCTGAGAAAAAGAGTAATTTTCTACCCAGTTACTGAGCTGAGGAGCTCCTGGCAGGGCCACAGCGAGGAGAAGGCAACAAAGGGAGGTGAGGAGGCCTCACTGCCAGGCTGAGATGTCATCACGCGTGGGGCTCTGCCTGGCTGCTGGTAAAACACCTTCCTCTACTTCTTCCACCCATTTGTCTCACCACATTGTGTCTCTTGTCAAAACGCAGGAATTTAAACACTGTTTAAATTCTTTCCGCCAATGCTGATGGGAGGCAGGTCCCGACTGCAAGCCCCCGGTAAGCTCCTGCTGCCACCCCACCATAAACCATCAAGGCAAGTAGAGCAGCCTAGCTTAAGCGAGCGAGTTTTAAGCGAGCTTAAAACGGGGGCCAGCGTCTCACGTGTGCCAGGGCTGTGGGGTGCAGACGGGGCTCGCAGAGCGGCGTGCAACCCCCGCGCGGACCCTGACCGAAAGTCAGAGACAGGCTTTGTCGGCGGGCGGCACTGCACCCGGCATCATGCGGCCGGTGCAGGACCATGCTGCCGGCGCTCGCGCTTCGCCCAGGCCCGAAGGTCGAGAAGAGGCAGGGCGCCGGGTTTCCACGCCTGGTTCGGAGCCCCAAGCGGGCCGGCGCGCTGGAGAGCGCACGGCTCRCGAACCCTGCCACAGCACCTCTGCCCCGCGCCGGTCCCCACTCCCTGCCGGGGACTGTCTGCACACACGGGGGGACACAGCGGCTGTTACAGCCCGTCACCCAAACCGCCCAAGGCGAGAGGGACGGTAACACTAAACCTGCATGTGTAAGCGCGCGCTCTGTCCCATATTCACTGTTCCGGGCTTTTTTCACTGGTTTTAAACTGGACTCGAAGTATGCCTAAGAAACAGCGTGTCCATACGGAATTAATCCACTGGAAATGACCTGGACACTCTCCTCGGAGCAAAACGTGGCCAGCTCTGCAGACACGGTGGGGTCTGGGAAACAGGCACATTGGTGCTCCTTACGCAGGGCTCGGCTCCAGTGTCCGGCTCCAGTTCAAGCTGTCGCACGTTCGCGGGCGCRAGGTCTGAATGCACTTTAATATGGCAGCGATTTCTTCTTCTTCATTGCAAAAAAACATTGCAACTCCCAGGCTTACTACAGTACCTCAGTGGTGACAGATCAGTTTGTTGAGATTTATTATATTAGGATCGAACTTATCAGTTTGAAAGGCAAGTGCAGCAGTATCGACTGTTGTCCCTCTGGCTTCAGTCGTAGGAAAGCAAACCCTAAGGGATCCATCAAATTCAGAAAGCCATGTAAAAAAGCAGAGAAGTCATGTCTCCACAGCCTGGGTTACAGTGTTTTATTCTCAGCCTTCCGCAAAAGGAAAAAAGAAAAAATAATAATAATAAATAAGAGCCAGGCTCTGACCCCTAAGCTGCTCTGTGTGGGCACGGACTGACATCTGCAAGGAGCGAGGAGCTTGCTCCGTGGGCCACGGGCTGCCTGTCGCTGGGAGCCAACATTAACAAAGGCATTCGGACGTTCAACTCTGTTTTTATTTGAAACACCAAACGCAGCTTTCATCCTTTTCTACATAAAACCCTTCACCAGAACACAGCACAAAGTACAAGTCTATTTATAKAACACATGAACATAAATATTAATTTTAATAGATGCAGAAGATATATTTATAAACCTACATTTATTTTGCTTTCATTTCCTGCTTCCCCCCCCCCCAAATAAATCGGCTCCTAAATTTACAGGCCAAGTACACTGCACCACTGACTTCCAATTCCTTTCTCTGCAAGTAAATTTAACCGTGACCTCAGTAGACTGGCATCTAACACTAAGATTTTCGTTTTCATTTTACCTTATTTCTGACCCTTTCATGGCAAAGACACAGCCTGAGTTCCACTATTCAAGGGCTGACACCGTCCCTTACAGTCATGCACAGCTCAAGACATCAGACACTCAGGGTTTTAAATCCACCTTTCCCAAGGGTAAGAACACACAATATAAGCACCAGAGGATCAAGTCCTCCAAATCTAATTATTTTATGTTCTGGCAGTGTCATGAAGGATATCGTCCACAGGGGGCTCAGTTCAAACTGTCTCCCTTCCCCCCCTTCTTTTTATATAAGCACAGAAACATATAGATTTGAAATTGTCATTACAGACAGGAAACAAGAAAACCCAGTTATCTGCAGACTAACGTGGTTTCCTATCAAAGTGCCTTTCCTTACCAGCAAACGTCACCAAATTYCAGATTTGTGTAATATTCCTCCTCAGCAAATTGCATACATCTGTTATCTATCCATTTCATTGGATCAAACTGCAATCTCGGGGAGACATGTGAATACTTGTTATTAAAATTTCCAAGGCACAACTCCACTAAATCCAGCTCTCCGTTTTATGCCATTTCTTTAATTCCAACTACACATTAACAAAGCTTATTAGACTGCATCGCACTGCTTCAGGAACTACAGTTACTGTTCTGCAAAGAGGAGACGTTTATTATACTATGGCCAAGTACATGATAAGTATTAGTGTAGCAAGAAGACGTGACCTAGGTTTACCTCCCCTGCCCCCAAAAGTCAATTACAGGCTGTGCCTTTCTCAAATCTCCTGTTCTCCTTGCAAAACAAGAATCCAATTTCATTTGTCACAGGATTTTGGTCAAAACTGTCGGAGAACAAGTCTGCATCGCCACAGAGGACACTGCATAAACAAACAAAGCAGAAAGATACAAAAAACAAAACCACGTTACATGGTCTGGTTTGTGTGACGTGGGAGAGGGAGCAGTAGGAAATACAGTAAGAAGAAAACACAGGGATCAAATAAGTGTGATGTAGAAGTGAAAAAAATGGCTGCAAATTATGTCTGATTGCCAGCAACAACCCTGAGAATAGTCTGTTCAGCAGCAAACTATTAATGACCACTTCAAATTTTAATTAAAAACTACAAGCAGACAAAGCAGAAACGTAGGATTCCTGCAGTGGGCAGGAGGCTTATAGAATTCTGTTAATTAAATGCAGTTATGCTGATTTTTTCCCCTGTATGAATGCAAACATGTCAGAATTACTTTTTCCTTTCGTCGCGACCCCACGGCTAGCAATCTTTTAGCCTGGATGCAGTCATCCTGTCTGGAGCACTGTCAGTCCTGCTCCCCCTTCCTCTCCCCAGTATCTCGAGCTCGCTAGCCAAAGTCAACCGCATCCGACGTGGGGACGGAGGCCTCGAGATACGGTTTCGTACGTGTCACATGAACATCACCACCAGCTCGGCAAAGGAAGGAGACGCCGACTAGCGCCCTCACTGAACGATGGGGCAGCTGCCAGCCTGCCCTCTCCCAGGCCCCAAATCAGCTGGCCAGCGAGGACACCTGTACGAGCCGGCCAGGAGCCGGCCCGGCCACGCTGCTCCCAGCAAGGCGGCAGGCAGCACGGGGCACCACGGAGAGAACAAAGAAGTGCGCAGCGCACCGGCCTTCCTGGCATCTGACAGCTTTCGCCTTCTCCCCCCTGCTCTGATTTTCCAAGAATGTGGAGGAAGATGTTTTTCACACTTAAAAAAAAATATATATATATATATATATAGTGCACTTTAAGTGATCAGATGGCATAAACACAGGGAGCTGAGGATGCTGCAGGATATAAAAATAGATAATGAAAACAACAACAAAGCCCCTGCAGTTTTGAAGTGTGCAGTTATCTGCTCCATCCCTACTCCTCCATCATTAAATACATATTTTTATATACATACTAAAAAAATAACATAAAATAAAACCACGGTAAGGTGTAAACTGCAGACACGTAAGCAATCATGCCTGCACACATCTGAAGCCCCAAACCCAGTGCTTCTGGAAAATGGGTAAAGTGAAGCAATGTACAAACACTTTGCCCAGTGGTTCACGTTACCAACGACCACTCCAGATCCTCTGAACTTTGGCCAGTCGTCTGCTTCTGTTAATCTTTGAGTTGCTCAGGAAGATTTAACTGTATAGTCAAAGATTCAGATTCTAGTCTGAGGGTCGGACCCAATATCCCATAAGTTCAAAATAGTAACAGGGATGCTAGTTTACTTCGTGGCTTTTAGATTGCATGTTCTAATGTAAGGATAATTTCTCCCCCTCACATTTAAGTTCATAGGAAACCTTGAGCAGCAGTTGTTAGAAACGGGTACCAAGTCAGTACGTACAATGCAGAGGTGCCCACACAGTTCTGCTGATGCACCTCCATCCTTGAAATAGCAGGATGCTGCATTAAAGCAATGCGTCTCCTTTTTACAGACCAACACGTATGCCTAGTGTCCACGCTGAACCAGACAAACCACAGTCATGGCGGTGGCTACGTTTGAAGACATTTCTCCAGAAGTATTATCTTGTCCCATAATATAAATAGCTCATCCCTGATCTATTCACTGCAGTAGGAGAAAGGAAAGCCTAAGTAATATGTCCACTGCATACTACAGGGTGGCATTTTTGCAGGTTATCACTGCTATACAATGAGAATCAGAAAAAAGGTCTGAACAGGTATATATAAATGTATAGTCACAAAAATGCAGGATGGCAACTGCAAGCAGACATGCATGTCTCGGCTTTAATAATGCTAGCAAATCTGTTACCAGAAATCTTTTAATTCTGCTGTATTCGATAGATTACAAATCCTCTCCTAGAACTCCTGAAAGCAGCTTACAGTTCCAACAAATAACCATTTTGCAGCCGGTGACAAGAGACCCAAGAAAGGAGATGATGGAAAAATAGTTCTGTAAGTAGCAAAGATTTCTTGCATACAAGAGACAGAAGAGAAGAAACCTGTACATTTCAGTGAGCACTTAACAGCCGGAAATTTCTGAGATCTGCTCAGATTAGCTGTGAATTCTTTTTTCTTTTTTTTTTTTAAGGCAGCAAGTATATTGTATAATAATTAAAAATATTCAGGAGCAAAGCGTCTCAGAAAATAAGACACCTCCCATTCCTGTTGACTTTCTTTTTAAAATGAGCTGACGTCTTCTCTACACTCCAAGATGAGACATGGAACTCAACTAAAGACAAAATTTTAGGACTACTGCAATTAATGCGCCTACAAGCGTCCACCTCATTCAGAGCAGGGGGGCAGGGGAACAATTCGCTTTCCCCATTTCCTCGCTTATCTTCAAGCCACATTGCTCCGCCAGGGTAGGCAATAAGCACAGCGCTCACGAGCTCATGTTTTTCTCAAGGAGGGAGCTAGTCAGCTTTTGATTTCAGTTTGYGTCCTCAGCGTCCCACAGCCACCAACTGGCCAGCTGCCCCGCACCGCTCCGGCACCGGCAAGCCCGGCTGCCCGCTCCAGCGCCATGCGGGATCCCCCCGGAGCGGGCAAGAGCGGAGCAGGCCCACTGAGACTCGCTTCTAATGTGGAAAACAAGTCACGTGCGGGCTGAGTTCATTTTAGGCTATTCCACAGGAACCGCCGTCCACCGCCAGCCTGCGCTGGGAGAGCGGCGCGGCTCGGGGGCGAGCGTCGCCCCGCCGGGGCGCAGCGGGACGGCTGGGCACGGTGCTCCCCGCTGCGCCCCGAGCTGCCCCGCCGGAGCAGAGCGGGCACAACACGGGGCTGGAGGAGTTCCCAGGCGGGGGCCGGCGCTGTCCCTGTAAGACAGCCTCCCGCACGTACGCAGCCACTGCCGGAGCAGCAAACAAAGCTGCAGAGAGCCTGCGCACAGCAGCCCTCCGCTAATGCCATCGCAGCACAGGTAGCGGCTGCGGGAAAAACAACAGACGACGACGACAAAGAGGCAGGCGATAATCACGATAAATAACGACCGAGTCATGCACTCTGACGGATCGGCATGCGACAGGCTGGCTCGCGACCCGGTGCGCAGGGGTGCAGCAGAAGCCCTGGAGAGGTCAACTTCGCTCCGACACCTTCTTATTTAATACCTACAGGAGAAGTTCAAGTGCACGGTCGGATCCTCCCCCCGCCACCCCGCACGCGCTCCCCCTCCACCGGCCAGCGCCGCGCTGCAACCGGAGGCTGCATCTGCTCTCGCTGCAATGGAGGAGGCGGCCAGTTTGCTGCCTGTGGTTTATAAATAAACGCTGGGGGAAATTAGTGCCATGCAAAGAGAAGTCTGGATGGCAATTATGGTGTTAAGATCTGCAGTAAAAGCCGCTGTCGGTGAGCAAGGAGCAGAAGGAGCGATGAGGGCGGATGGTTTAGAAGTGCAGTGAGTACTAAGGAGATGGTGTACGCGTGGCAGTGTTTATATGAGAGATCAAAACAGAGCCAAGCCCATCCAGGGAAAAAATGGCGACTACCGGGATGGGGGAAACTAAGACACTGGATTAGTTATTATTTTTAATAAATGTATGCACTGCACATAAGCTAGACATACTGGAAAAGCTGCCAATTCGTTCTGAAAAAGCGGTGCGTCTATTACCTGTTATTCTGGGATTTTCTGGCCATGGTGCCTGCCTTTGTTTTCTTTCTGGAATAGTCACTATCGAAGGGTAACACTGATGCATAGCCATGTTCTGCTTCTAGGGACAAAGTCAGCATTAGTGGCAATATATTTTTTCCATGCATTTTTTTCCTCCTTTGCAGGAACGCTAGGGTAAAGAACAGAATTTTTTTGGTTGATTTGTTTGGATTTTATTCTGGCATCTTTTAAAAGAAACGAGACAAAAATATATAACAACTCAGTAACAAAAAAAAAAAGTGCCAAAATTAGGAGGATTATTGAGTGCATATTAAAAATTAGGCGGATCATGCAAAAACCTCGCAACGCTGCACTAAGGGGGGGGGGAAGGGGGCGAAACTGCAATACAATAACAACTGCAACAGGGAGAGCGGTGGAAGGGGCACCGAGAGCTGCGGCGGACACGCGATCCCCATCCGGAGCTCGCCCAAACCCAGCCGCGATGGCAACAATGAGAAGGGGCCGCTTTGTTCCCCCCGCGCGGCGCCGGGCCCCTCGCAGGTGAGGGGCCGGGCTCGTCCCCGAGCCGCCGCACAACAAAGGGAGCGAGCGCCTCTGCTCCCAGTACCTCGGTCTCTTCTTTCCAAGTACTCGGCCGCTTCCAGGAGGATTAACAGAGAGTTCAACTCCATGGCTGCGTGTGCCGTGCCGTGCCGTGCCAAGCCGCGCCGAGCCGAGCCGAGCCGTGCCGCGCCTCGCCCCCGCCGCCCGGCCGCTCCGCTCCCGTCCGCGCCGCGCACCGCACCGCGCCGAGTTCACGCGCGGGGGACTTCCAAGTCCCCTGTTATAAGGCACCTCTCTCAACCTACATTTGACACACTGGCGACAGGCAGCCGGCGCCGCCAATGGCCGGCCGCGGTTCAGCCCGGGGGCGGGACGGGGCGCTGCGGCAGGGCCAATCCGCAGCGAGGAGCCCCCCTCCTTTTCCTCTGGCTGGGGCAGAGAATGTTGACAGATCCCGATCTCCCCTCTGATAGGCTGGCCACTATAGTAACAATTTAGAAGCCGAAGCTTAGCAACAGCACGTGGTGGCCCGGCCCCCGCGCCCGCTGACTGGCCGGCTTTTTGCATGTTAAGCAGGTAGCGGCAGCTGATTGGCGCGCGGGGCGCCATGCAAATGAGGGCGCGCCACGGGCCAATGGGGCGGCAGGGGTGTGCCGCGCGGAGGGCCGGCGGGGAGGCAGGGAGGGGGGAGCCAATGGGCGGGTGAAGGCGCTGAGTTGCTGTGAGGAAGAGCGGCGAGGAGAGGGGCCGGGCGGCAGCGCGCTTAGGGACCGGGGCGAAGTGCTGGGCCCGCCGCCGCCGCCCGACCGCCCTCAGGGGCCGCTTCCCTCGCCCTCCGCGTTACTGCAGGGTTCTGCCGGGGCAAGCGGAGCCGTTAGGCTCCGGGGCCACGGCCTGAACTTGCGCCCATTCACCTCGGGGCCTACTCAGTATTTTTGGTAAGTGGTAATTAAAAAAAGCACTTATTAAAAGCAAATCTATCGGCGGTTAACGTGAATCTGCTCAACTGGAACAAAAAGGCGGGGTGTGTGACAACCGCGGCCGGCGGTTGAGGCCCGGCTCCGCCGCGGGCAGCCACCCGAGGCAGCAGCCGGGCGGGGGGACGGCAGCTTCCCTTCCCAAGTGCGGTATTTCTGACTTCGGGGCAAACACGGACTCCCGTGGCCCAGCGCAGCCCCGTCTTACCGGCCCCGCCGGAAGGCGGAGGAGGCAGCAACCCGCCTCTCACGGCGACGCCTCGACTAACGCACCTCGTGGGGACGTTACCCGCCATTTCCCCCTCAGAGCTTCCTCCCAGCTGCCTCCCTCCGCTCCGGACGAGCCCCTTCCGCTCTCGGGTAGCCACCCGGGGGCTGCCGGCCGTTGCAGGCAGGCCGCCCCCGGGCGAGCGCGGGGCGCCGCGGGCTGCACTTCGCAGACGCTCCCTGGGCCGCCGCGGTGACGCGGGCGGCGCAGAAAGGCGAGCCAAGACCCCTCCCATCGCCGGGCGGGCGCGTGGCG
>NW_020448530.1:3956836-4019082 GCF_003343035.1 Apteryx rowi
GTGACGTGACGTGACGTGCGTGACATGACGTGCGTGACGTGACGTGCCCGCGCAGACGGTGACTGCGCCCCCGCCGCCGCCTCCCCGTGAGGGCGGCGGCGGCGCCCGGGGCCTCCGCCGCGCGGCCGTCGCCGCCCTGTCAGGCAGTTTTGCCCCCCAAAGTCAACGTTTTCCCAGTAAATAGGTGCCCGCTGGGCTCTGCGGACCGCGGGGGGCGCGGCCGGGGGCTCCTGGCCGCCTCGGAGGGAGGCGGGGGCCACGCGGCGGCAGGCCGTGAGGAAACCCCCCCTCGACGACGTCGTCCCCCCTCGCTCGAGGTGGTGTCGAGGGGGAGAAATCCCCGCTCCCCGCTCATCTCCTCCGCCGAGCGCCCGCCGAGCCTCGCCACGGGCATCGGAAACGCAGGCGGTGTCGACGGGGCCTTCCCCAGCCCAGCGCAGTGGGAGAGCCAGGCCTGCCTGCCATGTGCTGCCTGTGCCAGGCAGCGGCCGGTTCGTACGGAGACCGTGCGGCGATGAGACCCGCTGGGCTGTCTGGGCTCGGCCCTCGCACGTCTTGCTGCAGGACAGGGGCTATCGGCAAACCTGCAGGATTTCCCCTCACCGCCAGCGAGCGAGGGGATTCCTGAAGCCAGCTTGCCTTTCAAGCAGCTTTCAGTACTGTTTCTGCTTATGATCAGGGATATAATTCTGAAGAATGTTGGCTGACTGAAGAAAAAACCTCATGCTCTCATAGTGGAAAGTATAGAAAGAAGTGAATCGGCATGAAAAAGATGATACAAATGGGATGCTGGACATCTGTGTAAAAATGTGTCTGGTACCTATGGCCCTCGCAGTGTGCAGGCGAGAAAAGAAAACAGCAGTACTGCAAAACTATGCGCAGAGATTTAAAAGAATTACTAAACTATACACAACAATCTTCTAACCTGAAGGAAAAGAAACAGTGAAAAGCCCTCAGAAATGCAGTCAGAATCATCTGCCAGCTTTCCAACCCTTGCCAGCATATTCAGCTGCCTTTTGTCATCTGGATGCACAGAAGCCATCTACCAGAATAGTCTGACTCCTGATGTACAGACTACACTGAACAGGAAGGAGCTCAGCACCTTTCCTGTCCACACCATGCTATCTGCACTGTTAACTTTGCAGTCTTATCTCAGATAGCTGCTGCACAGCTGTTGCCTAAAAACCCGATTATTTTAACATGAGCAAGACATTTTAAAATAGATACATTTTAAGCTGTGCTGTGATCAGACATGAGTACATCTTCAGGCCAAAAGGGCTGAAGCCTGTGATCAATCCTCATGCAGAGTAGCACTTGGGCACACAAATGGGCCCACTGATTTTAATTGAACTGTTTGAATAGGAGCCATTCAGCATATAGGAGGGTTGCAGATTATTGTCCACCATGTTTCTTCCTTGGCGAAAGATGTCAGCTCCTATGAGTTCAGCAAAGAGAAGCAACAGTTTCCCTTTAAGAGGAGAGTAGCCATTCAGCTTGAAATAAGGGTTACACTTTACCTTTTTTACAGGATTGTGGTAAAACCTCATACACATTGCACCCCATATTTTACTAGTCTCTATCTTGTTGCCTCAGGTATGCTAGTGTAACACAGCTGTAGAACGCTGCTGRAACAGATAGCATTTTACAGCCATTTGGCCCAAGTATCAGGAGTGAAACAAGACACAAGGTAGTAAAGAAAGCAGCATTGTGGTTGTAATTTAAGAGATTTTTATATCTGCTTGGAACAAGAGTAAGTGACTCCATGAATTAGAAGACAGAAGAGAATTTGATGTATAAATTGCAATAGTAAAAAATTACTCTAAGTTTTTTCACCTGCTGCTTGACCTGTTGAAATTCAGCTGCATGAGGGTGAGATAGTAATATCTTCACTGTAAACCCAGTCCCTTTTCATTGAAATTTGTGGGAGTTTTTCTGTTGACTTTAACTGGAAGTAGAATTAGACACTGTTTGACATTACTCTCTGTTATGGAATGAGATGAAACCATATATTCATAGCTCTGTGTTGGCCACACAAGAAAGTTCCCTTTGCCTGGCCACATGCATAAAACGTAGTAAAGAGAATACAGACATACAGCTAGGGCAAAACTTGTTCTCAACTATAGCCACAGTGATCTAGGCCAGTCTCAAGTTTTCAGAGCATCTATCATGTCTCTTAGTCTATGTGTCTACATATATCTTTAAACTGCGTTGTACACATGCTGTGTCAGAAAGCAAAACGAATGTGATACGATTGCCAGTGCTGGCTCCACTCCACGTTGCTTAAGCTATTGCTCTCCCCTGCAGCCCCTAGGACCCAAGTCCAACACATTTAACCTTTCCTGGGGTAAAAAACATCAGACTCCATGTGATTCCACTTTCTCCTCTTCTACAGAGACTAAAATATTTCCTTTGAAAACAGTTGTTTTAAGATGATAAAGCACAATTTTGCATTGCCATTTGCACTCTCCAGGGCCCTGTGCAACACACCCTTCCCTGTGCTGACGGAGTGCTTCAGGAAGGGACGGGCCACTGAAGCCAGCTGGACTACGTGCATGAGTAAATGTTACGCAGTGCTGTTAAGGACTGCAAGATAGGGCCTAATGCTGTCACAAAAACATCTGATTTCTGTTCATGGTGGCTCTCTGCCTCCAGCATGAGGCATATTAGTTTGTTTAAACAATGAGCATGTGCATAACCACAGACACACGTGCGCACACACACACACACACACACACAGAGCTCCTACTGATGACATCCAGAGTAAATGTTTTATCCACAGGAGTTTAGGAGGAACACTGTGTGGATTGGCTCATACTGAACAATGCTGACAAACATTTACCTGTACATTTGCTCTGAAGGAGCTATTCTATACAGTGTGCAACAATGTGTTAGAGAACTTTAATAGTTTTACCAAGATTATTTCTCCTAGAGTGAATTCAGCTGAGTCTTTTTCAGGAGGCACCATAAAAACTTCTAAAATCTCTAGAATGAATTGGTCTGGATCAGGGTTTTTTTTATACCAGTAAGAACTAGGACTAGCTTCGGTGAGGTCGGTGTGGATGCACAGATGTAAAAGGGATATGAAAGAAGGTCAGACTGAATTACTTTTTAAGAACTGAAGGGCATGCTTTAAGATATACATATGCCCAAAGGCCTGGCAGATTTGTGTCTCTAAATAGCTTTTTTCCATTTCTGTGAACATGCAGCAGGAACAGCTGAGTGCTGAAGAAACAGCTGGCCTTCAGTGATAAAGGGTGGCTGTCATTTCTTGGTAAAGTTTAAAAACGTTTTTATTTAGAAACAGAAGGGAGAGCCATCAGTAGCCACACCCCACAACCTGCGCTGTCTGTGGTTTATTCACTGCCTGCACTTTATGATGGGAGTGACAGTATTTACATTTTCAAATGTTATAACTCAGTCCTTTTCCAAGAACTGTCAGTTGCCCTGTGACATGAGATCAATGACATCGAAACTGCTGACTGTCCTCAACTGTAATGCAGGAAGAGCTCTAAAGCGGAGAATCCTCAATTTGAGAAACTTCTTCATTCACTTTTCACCATGTACACCCTTAAAGGAATAATCAGTCCTTACATGCTTTTCGGATTTGACTCAGTGCAGCTACTGCATATTTTTTTCTTTCATCTCTTTAAATTCCCTGCTATATCTTATCCCCATGTCAGGACCTTGGCCTCCCTCACTGTGCCTTGGAGTCCATTCCCCTGTTTTCCTTGGGTGTTGCAAGGCTTAGTTAATTAGCGAAGAAAGAGCTCTAGTTCTCTTCCCACACAGGAGGGGATCTGCACTCAGAGCTGGCACTGACAAGTCTCAGCTCCTTGTCTCAGCATCTCAAATCCCATTTAATTTCTCATTTAACCTATGATTCAGATCCTTAACTCTCCTTCCTAGATATGGAAACCAGAACAGCTGGAAGTTGAACAGAGCAGAGCTTCGGAAATAACAGCTTTGGCAGTGCCCAAGCCCAATTTGAGACCCTTTGGCTACATCTGTGCTGCTAAGTAAAGCAGGGTGAAAGACCATTCTCCAGCCCTGAACTCAGATGGCAGAGAGTCACTGGAGCCACTTGACCCTGGGTCTCCTCTAGGCTTGTAGTGGTGCACGTGTGGCTTTCAGTCATAGACTTTATTTTGTATGTGGTTAGTCTTTATTTATTTATTTATTTATTTAAGTTCAAAGTGTCTGAAGTAACAGATGTGCTGCAGCCCATCAGAGCTGTTTTCAGAGCCTAAAACTAAGGTTATGTGACATGAGGGTGTTTGGGGTGTTGTAGGGTACCAAGTTGCTGATACAGCATTGAAGGACTGTGTAGGGTGGAGGTAGTCGTGTCAGTGCAGTCCTATCTGTTGTGTCTTTCTGGACTGGTCCTTGGCCTGTGATACTCCTTGAACTGTTCCCAGGCATGGACTTGGAGAATAGCCTGCTCCAAGGAGCATGACAATAAATAAATAGTACAGATAATGTGGGGCCCTATGGACCTGAGTCACCCCCAAGCATTTGCGTTGGTGGGCACTGTATGTGATGCTCGCCAGCCTAGCTTGCTGCATGCTCTTGGTCAGTCATGTGTTGCACTGATTGAATCACTGGCTTTCCCAATGGCTCCATTTTTGGGGGAAGATTTAGCTGGGGTTTATGAAATCCTATGGAACAGACATGCTTGCAAGTCACATCTGAATAACATCAGTACTTCAAACTGAATGCCAGTCTGTTGTAACATTCATTTCTTGTTAATTCCTACAGCAATTATGAAAGACAATTTCTGTATGTTATAGTCCTCCAAGAGTTTGGCTGAAGGAACCTTGAATCCCCCCTCCTCCAGCGCTCCTCAGCCAGTGAGCTACTTGAAACAGCAAGTGAGACATGCAGTACCCTGCCTTCAGGCCCTGGAGCCATTTCTGTGATGAGGCATGAAATTATTCTTAACTGATTGAAGTGAGGCATAGATTAAAAAACTTGAGAGACACTGATTTACTCTACCTTCCTGCCCTATGTCAACTCTACTTTACCTAAACCATGTCTGACTATTTTGGATAGCCTTTTCCTAAAAATCTTCACTGATGAGGCTGTTCTCAAAGCACTTCACAAAGGACAGTGGTGTCACTACTTTCATTTTAAAAGAAAAAAAATTGAGTCATAGGTGAAACAACTTGCTGGTGTCACTCAGCAAAGCCAGGGTAAGAGCTGGGATTGGGACTGGGTATCCTAGTTCCCAGTCCAGAGCATTAGGCCTTATGATGCACAGTTAAGGATGGATTTGTATGTTTTTTGATCTGAATCTCAGACATGTTATGGCCTTATTACATTCTCTTGGCATAGAAAAGGGGCCTCGTGTACATTTGTATCCCGTTGAATTTTCACAAAGTATTCAGACTAGTGCAAGTACAAAGAGACTTTGAAGACACCATAACTCAGACCCACTTCGTGTTGGTGTTTCTTTGGGGGCATGGGCATCTATGAAGTCACTGCTTGAATGAGCCGATGAATTAAACATTTCTCCTTTAACCAGAAACATTTGCAGTCAGGCCTTCTTGTTAGGTTACTTTGATATGAGCACATCGTATGGAAGTAAAACCATGCTCTACCTCACTGTTAAGATCTCGTAGGCTGCCTTGATGCTTACCACCATTGCTGCAGTCCAGAGCAGATACAGAAACAGCAGGCTTGCATTCACATATTAGCAAACATAAATGAAACCAGTCTGGCTTTCACAAGCAGAATGTCCATTTTAAGGGGAGAGGGAGGCAACTGTAGGCTTTTTAAATAAAAAATTTCAATCAGTAGTAACACGACCTAAATGGCGTCTATCCTGTGAACATATAAAAGTAACATTTTCTTACCCAACCTATCTACTTACCATGCATCTGTGAGTGATGTCTACTGAGTTTACAGGAAGAAGCCCCAGAAATTTTTATTGCTGTTTGTTAGGTCTAAAAAGTCAAATAGGTAAGGAAGAATGAGTTCATGTGTCATATGTAGACCAACACAGTTGTTAGTTGCCATTAGTTTCTAGAATATTTATTACAGACAAGGAACAGAGAGAAAAGCTAAAAAGAATCTGAACATAGAGATCTCTTACCTGGATGCCCAAACATCCAAAATCAGTTTAGTTGTAAGCTGAGTAAATCAGATTTTGAGATGAGAAGGAAAATAGAGGTGGACCGCCAATTACTTTTCACGCAGCTATTTTCAGGAGCCAAGACATGTGCATACAGATATGAGAGAACAGTTTTTTGTTCATCAGAGGATAGTTATCCATAATATATTCACAGCCCTGCAGTAAGTATGTAAGCAAATTGTTGTGTTTTTATTCCCAGTAGGGAAAAATAATGACTAATGTGGCAGGTGCAAAACTACTTTAGGTAACACAATTCTGTTACTTACTTGCAGTAGCTGTGAGCAGATCCAGGTGAGCCTCCCCCGGAAGAGTGTAGGTGTCTCCCATATTGTACAATAATGATAATACTGTGCGTTTCTGTAGTGTGTCCAACTTGTGCATTTTAGGCTGCTAGGTCAAGATTTGCCAGTTCAGACCCTTAATGGATATTAGTAATTAAGTAAGTTAAATGCTATTCAGCTGACTGAGAGGAGAATCAATATTGATGCTAAACCTCGTACTGCTAGTATAGCTGGGCCAGTATTACTGTGGTAGAGATAAGAGACCTGGCACATCAGTACACACATTCGAGAAAAGATCAAAACAGTCCAGGTGGTAAGTAACCTGGACAATTGCCTGCAGCACCTAAAATTAGAGATCAGCATAAAGACTTGGCAGATGAATAGTCAGCAGATGCTCCCTTATCTCTTTATTTGCTTTGGAAGTTTGGGACTGACCCAAAACATGTTGAAATCAATTTGTATCTTCCTCTTTATTTTGATAGGCTACACACCACGCTCTGATCAGTTGTGGGCCTAATTAAATGATTTTACTCAGTGCAAGCTAATTGCCCCTATGGAGGACTGAAACTGAATGCTAAATGAGCAGTCTATAAGAACTGTATTTGTAACGTATGGTTTAGAATAAAAAATTACGGGCTTGATTTGACAGTTTCCCCACTCTCTTTTACTGGTATAACTACTGAAACTAAGTGAAGAGTCAGGCAAAATGGATGTTAACAAGCTCCCTTCCTTATGCAAAAAGGCTAATGCAAGCAGGAAATTGCCAGCTTTCAGCATCCAAGAGAGAAGAGAGGCAGTGCATTTAAATTGCATCAAGGAGGTCAGATACTAGCAAACCAGTCTAACAATAAGGATGGTGAAGCACTGGGATAGATTACCTGAGGGGGTTACAGGATGTCCAGCATGAGAAGTCTGTGAGAAGAGCTTCGGCAGGCATTTGCTGGGAGGGACGTGGTTGCTGCGGTCGTTGGCAGCGGATGGAGCACCTGGCCTCCAGAGGTGCCTCCGGACACCTCCTGCCACGCTCTTGTCTGTGACCGGACAGAGTTTTGCACCGATCTGGTGAAAAATGCACCACCTTCTCGTGAGAGGATATTTTCTGGTCTTGAACAAGGCAAAGGATGTAACACAAAAATGTGAAATCTGCAGTAATTAATTAGATAGATAATGGGAAATCAATTATGCTAATGAGCATGTAAGTGTTGGCAGACTCTAACCATTGCTGTGTGAATGGCATTGATTTAGTAAATATCTTTTTCAGAGATTGGGGATGGAAGGTTGCGTAAGTCTGGTCAATAAAGATAGTATGTGGTGCTTTCCTGTAATAATTTACTACCAAAGTTTCAAGCTGATTGTTGGTTTTAATGCTCTGCTTGAGACACTGAATTTCAGCAAAGGGGAAATCTTTGCTAAACAACCTAAAAACAATTCTGCAAGGGGGTGGAGGGGAAAAGGAAGAGCCTCCAAAAAGCACAAACTTGCTCGAGGCAACCTTGCATGCAAAAAGATTGTCCAGGCTGCTGTGTCTGTTTGGGGGCAGAACAAAGCATGCTGTACATCACAGTGGTTAGGACCTAGCCTTACAGGAGCCACACAGCATTACATTTGCTAAATGTGGTGTCTGCAAAATGCAAAATTAAAAAGGGAAATCTTCATCCTCAGGCAGATGTTATCATGCAAGTATCACGTGGAGTGCCAAGTCCTTTATGTTGATGCATCGATTTTAGCTTTGGGAGAAAAGTCCTGTAGCAAGGTGCAAGTGACATGGAGGAAAGTGGGGGGGAAATGGAGAATTTAACCTACTTGGTTTATTTGTTTTCCTTCCAGGTTTCTGTAGGTTTATTTTCTTGCCTTTTATTTGGCTCTGTTTCTCTGATCCCGTCTGTCCTGTTTTTGTTTGCCTTCCTTTGTTGCCGGCTGTTTCACGCTGGTTCCATTCCTCTCCTTTTGTGTGACAGATTCTTTGCCTGAGCCATGTCCAAGGTGTTAGGCTCCCTGCAGTTACAGTACGGAGACTTGATACTGAGGACACAACTTCCTGCTTCTCTGACAGTGGCTGCATTGTGTAAGTGAGCCCACAGAAAAGGAATTTCAGGACATTACTTAATGGATTGTCCTTTTTCTAACTAGTCAGGACACTGGCAGCTCTTCACATCTTCTTTATTATTGCTATTGGTGATCCCCTAGTATCTACAGGCCCCTAAAGGACCAAGGCCCCACTATTCTAGATGTTCTACACACATTAAGAGAGCATTTTTGTCTGAAGATCTTACAGTCAAAATAGAGAAGACAGACAGAAGTATGAGAAAGGTGCTATTAGTAAATGTTCACTAAACAGAGGAAAGTAGAAACAGAGAAATCCCCAGATCTCATCACTAGGGCTGAACTTGGATAACTCAAATCCCAGTTCAGGGTTTTAATCACAAAATGATCCTTCTTCTCTTCACTGAGATCACTGTAACACAGGGATGGACTTTCACTTTCATCTCATTTTTAGGTATGCTAAGGATAGTAGGAAGTGGACCCGCATCACAGAATCACAGAATGGTTGAGGTTGGAAGGGACCTCTGGAGATCATCTAGTCCAATCCCTCTACTCAAGCAGGGTCACCTAGAGCAGGTTGCCCAGGACCCTGTCCAGATAGATAACTTCTGAATGTCTCCAAGGATGGAGACTCCACAACCTCTCTGGGCAACCTGTTCCACTGCTCAATCACCCTCACAGTGGTGAGTGTGTGCCACCATCTTGCACCCAATGGGAATGTGTCAGTGCTGGGATACTCTGGCCATACTGTGAGGGTCAACAGTGGGTGAGGGAAGCACTACTGCAACAGACTGTGTCTGGTGGGGAACAAAACCCCCAGTGGACAGCAGATTCTTGGTCCACACCAACTTGCCATGATGCAAGGTGAACTTATTCCAAAAAGCTACTGTGACTAGCAGTAGACCATACTGTAAGTCTATCTTGACATCAGATAGAAAAAACATACCTTATGACTCATTCCTCTGTTTGCAAGCTTGCCTTTGCTTCCCAAATTAAGATGCATGCTTTACATTAGGCAGAGAATATGATGACTTAATGAAGAGGAGGTAGGAAGTAATACATTAGTGTGACATCTGTTTTAATTATTTGTTTGTACCTTTGACATCTAATCAAATACATTAAACAAAATGCACACATGAGGGCTCTCTGTGGAGTATCTGTTTTGCTTTTTAAAACTTTGCTTACCTGTGGAGCCTACTATTTATTGTATGATGCTTTTTGCCACTTAGGCACTATGCTTAATCAGATTTGTAAATTAATTCTCTCATGAGGTTTCTCTTTGTGTGCTCAGAAAGCATAAAAAGTGTTCATGACACGCTTCAAAACACACACTGGTTACATTAGTCATCCTCTCAGCATAATACTTTTATGGAGAACACTTTAGGTTAAAAAAGCATTTCCTTTAATCCAGATTCTTTCCCCCACTTTTGGGCCTTACAGTTATGTTACATGTTAGTAAACAGTTACGTGACACACAAAAGCTGTAATTGTAATTTTTTTTTGCTGGAGGAAAAAGCTAAAGTTCATTTCTTGAAATATCTATGATTTTTTAATGATTTATTCTACTGAAAGCATTTTCATATAGGAACTTTGCCTTCTCCTGACAGCTGGAAAGCTGGTTTTTAGAATCAGCACTGCTGCATCATGGCACACCTTGTGCCTGCTTTCCATTTCCCAGCTCTGCAATCTCAGCCCATGGTGTGGAAGGCTGCAAAGCCAGGGACAGATAGGAACGGGCAGCTTTGATGGGGAGTTTCAAACACTTCTTCAGTGCTGCCCACATCTTCACTGACAGACTGTCTCACACACCCGCCTCATGTGCCACGTCCTTTCCCTGTCACAGTTGTTTGAAACACCTACTAGTCAACAAAACACTTGTGTGGCAAACATTGCCATGTAGGAAAAGAAGATGCATACAAAAAGCTGTAGCTGATGTTGGTGAAGAGGAGGAGGTGCCCACTGGCAAGAGGAGAGGACTGCTGTGGTCACTGAACCACAGTTTGAGAACTACAGTGACAGCAAGCTGCAAAACCTGACCCTAGGGGAGATAATTCCAGAAGCCTGAGAAAAATATGCCTGTGGTCTTCTCTTTAAGTCAATGGGACCCAAGCTAAAAATCTCTCCTCATTATATTGGACTCCCCCTTGTACCCTCTAGGCAATCCTATCTACTCCTTCCCCCCCCCCCCCCCCCCCCCGCCCCCAGGCACACACATACGAATGCACAATCTCTCAGGCCCTTCATGTTTCACAGGAGACAAGTAAATGAATCTCAGCTCTCAATTTCCTAATTATGCAAAAACATAGAACTGGACTTTCAGAGACTCAAAAATGCTGAAGTGTTTGAAAAAAAAAAAAAGGTCAAGAGAAGACCTGAAACCAAATGGGGATTTCATACAGCTGATGGGGATCTCATAGATATCTCAAAGAGCTGTGGTGCTCTCACGGAACTGGTGTCCGACCACTTACTCTTGTGTTTATTTGCCATAATAGGTGTATGGTGAAGTGAGCTGTATCTTTGAGGAAGGATGCAGTGGCAGAAAAATCTCATCTGAAAGACCAATCCGTGATCCTGAAAAGAGAAAACATCATGTTGAATTGCTGCAGAGAGGAACTTGCTCAAAAAGCATCATACAAAACAGGAAGGAACCTGGCTCTAACACACTGCTCTCCGACAGGAGCTTGGGGATTTCTAGACATTTTTGCCCAAACCACTTCTTCTTTCTCAGTCTCTCTCATTCCCTGGATCTGTGCCTACTTCAGTGCTGTGGGTTAATCAGACGCCCCCAAGACTTCACCCAGTCTACACCAGTGCAGGCAACATGGCAGGAATACCATGTGCGCTGCCTACAAGAATTAGGAATATTTGTGACTTCTAGTAACTGGTATCTCTGTGGAATTTAAGTTGTCATTTTGTGGCTTCCAGATGACCTGTGCCTGGACTAAGGACAGTGCCATGCTATGCTCAGAAGAGGCATTGAAGGAAGCAGTGGTTTTCTCCAGGATGGGAACTTGTTTTCCCACTCCCTGCAGGCTGCAATTATTACTATGAATACAATAGCCCAGGGACTGTTTTCTGGTCCAGAGGCCAACTGGCACAGCCAGGTTTGCATCCAGTAAAGCTAAACCTCCTACACCTCCTAGCACAGGGTGGCTTCATCCAAATGGCCATCTGGGATTAGTCCCAGGCGACTTGGACTCAGCAAGATGCATTCAAGACCTGTGCAACATCTTCTCTGTTCTGCTCTGGTGCCTGCAACTGCAATAAATGCCTGGGATGGAGTGCCAGCAAGAAGYTATACCCATGGGCAGCTATACCCATGCTGTAGTGACCCCACTTCTGAGTGCCACGGTCGCTGTCCCATGTCACTGCCTGTTCCCATGGCTGTCAGGGCCCTTCGTCATAGCCCTGGGATGCCTGTGGAGGCTGAGCACATTTGATCAGCGTGGCTGCTCTTTTCCCCTTCTCCCTGGTTTCACATGTCCTCTCTCAAATCTTTTCCTGCTTGCCAGCTGGTACATTGCCCCTGATTTAACCTGTTCCAAATGTTCCTTCATTAGGAAACAATTTTGGGAAAAAGGAGAATTATCCACCAAAATGCACATCAAGGGTCAGGTGGGCTGGTGGCGAGTGGAGCCCATCAGAAGGTGCCCACTCACCGCTGCCTTTAGCTGGCAGGTCTGTAGCTCATTATAATAGTATCTACAGAGTCCTCGTTTTCGCCCACTTTCCAAAACACGCCAGCCTGTATCATCTAACTATAGCTTCTCTCTTGCTCTTTCCCTGCTAAGACTTTTTGGATTTTTTTCCTTTCCCTTGTGGCACAGTGGACCGATGTGAAGTGCATTTTATTTTGAAGGAAGCAGAACTCCCCCATTCTGGTGAGTTCTGGGAACAAGTGCCACAGTTTTAGGCCAGATGCCAAGAAACCCATGTCACTCACAGGCACAACTCGCATTTGTTTCCTTAACAGTTCCTTTGTGCGCTGGCACACCGTCAAGGTCACAGGGAGAGGGGAAGTTCATCAGGCACTGTGGGCCAGGCCTGCAGACAGCTTTGAATTTTAGGACAAAACCATGAACCGTGGAGGGCTGACTCTGGCAGCAGAACATGGGCAGGGCTTTTTCTCTACAGCCTGTGCTGTTGCCTTCATGTCAAACTGTTCAGGTCCTGTAGATTAATATTAATGTTTCCATTTTATACTTGGGAAAACTGAGCTTAAATGCCACGTTGAAAGTCGGAAACATCATGAGGACCTGAGTACCTTCGCTCTCAGAGCCGTCCTTGAGCTGCAAAACCACAGTGGGCTGGATCAGCAGCTGATGTAAATCTGCCCGAGCTGTGCTGTCTGCAGTGCAGTTGTACCGGTTTGTCCTGGATGGGGATCTGCCCACTGTCCACACCAGTCCACCCTCAGCCCCACAGTTCATTTTCTCCCTTTCCACCACATGCAACAAATCTTTCCCCCATATGCAGATACAGCAGTGAGAGTACAAACAGGCCATTTTATTTTTTAAAACAAAATTTGAATGTGAACACCTTTAAATATCATCAGTGCTCAAACCAGAGGTTCCCACTCAGGATCATCTCTATTCAAACCCATCTTCACATTGGCCAGAATAAGCCCAAAAGCCAAACCTCCACCAGCCCCAAGCCTCACTCTCTCTTTCCCATGCACAGAGCAGAGTGTGGACATGGTGTCTTTATGGCTTTCCGGTCCCTGCTTTATCCAAGAGGATGTTTATTTTCTGTAAAGGAAAATACAGTCATATGTCATACTAGAGGAAAAGAAAATAGGTCTACACAGGGCCAAAACAATTTCTGATATGAGTCTTTGGAGAAGTGTCACCAGACCTGAACTTGGCTCATCAAACCAAACTCTAATTTAGATACCCATCACCAGTGGACAATTTTAGGGGACTAATGGAGGGATGGGAAGATGCAAGTTCTCAGTTTTGTTCATGACCTGCTGTGTCACATGAGCAAGTCACAGTTTTAGTGATATTTGGTTTCCCCATATAGAAAATTGAATGCTAATGCTGACCAAGTTGAGCTCTCTGGATGAAAATAATATGACACTAATGCTAAGGATGTTACACACTTTTAGTGATCTACTATTGCAGCTCACTGAATGGTGCCACATGGCATCACTGCATGATGCTCCTCCGGCACATTTGTCATTCCAATGAAATTTAGTTCCTCCAAAATGCTATATAAACTGAAGCTGTAAAGGTTGTCCTATATTACTGTGAGAATTAGAAATTAATGGCAGCATTAGCTAGATAAAGCAGATGGGCTTTTCAGGTGGGGAGGCACCACCCCATTCCCACCTAATGGTGGCCTTGGGGAATGATTTGGAGAGCCACAGACCAAAGCCTCCAGACTCCACTGGGCTACTTCCGAATCTTCCTCTTGTCACTCGCAATTGTTCGGTTGTATGTATCGTGGAATTGTTAACAGTGCACGTTTTAGCCTGAAATTGCCCTGTTCCCCTTTGTTTTCCCCTTATCGTATTACACATAGCAAACATTTTGGGCCAGGTACAATTTTTTATTTTAGATATTTATCATAACAAAAGATTTCTAAGGCTGGTTACTTTTTTCCCTTATTGGGAATATTCCTTCAGCAATTACCTTTGCCAAATAAGATGTAGTGCAAGCAGGTGGTACAGCCTTACAGCCTTACTTTCAGCCGTATGGAAAATACATTTCATTTCTGACAGCAATCCTGCTGTTTCAGTAGAAGGCTACCCCATGCAGAGATGGGCAGGTTAGATCAAACTGTACTAATTGCAGAGTGATTTTGAAATCTGTTCCACTTGCAAACAGAATGAATCTAACACTTTGTAACATTGAATTAACAAAGGTCACATTTCATAAATATTACAGAACAATTTTCATAGATAATGCAGCAGGCTAGTTAATGATTAGAGCAGTAAACTCCTGACGTAAAGCCATCAAGAATAAGGGACATATTTTTACAGCTTCCGTTACTCTTGCCCTAGGAATCTTAACCAAAGCCTGCAGAAATTATTAGGGTCCAACATATCTTTAAAATCTAGCCCATCAAACTATTCAACTATCAAACTATTTCTAGTCTTTCTAATGGCTTTTGGATAATAAAAACAAAAGCTACAAAATTTAAGACACTTTAGAATATCAGTTCGATTCCCAACTGGGAAATAAGCATGTTGGTTTCAATCCAGTTTTTCTGGATTCTGCTATCAGACCCCAGAACTGGTGGGAGCTGGCACAGCTCAGGCTAAGTAGAGATGTAATTCTCCCTCTTGCTCTGACTGCTGGAGCTGCCAGGTCAGGGCAGAAAATTTTAGTAAAGATCTATTTCTAGTCCTAGGATTGGCTCTAGAGTTTGGTACCCCTTGTGGGACTGGGTTCGACACCATTTCTTATATTGAATGCTATTCACCTTAGCAGTAGTAATGTCTATGGGATTACCTCTGTAGTGAGGTAGTATTATATCTAAGAGAAGGTGATGGAACCAAATTCTGTGTGAGTTCACATTACTCAGAGATGTAAAAACAGAAATCTTGGCCTGTATGTAAACAGAGGACTTAAAAACAGAGAACATAATTGCCCAGGATTTAATCGGGCATGTTTTATATCCACTAGCTGCACATATTTCTCAGTAGGATTTTATCTACTGTGAGCCATTCATGCCTGAATCTGATGTGCTAGAAAATCTTGGTATAAAACTGTAGGACAACTGTCATCCAACAGGGCTTAAGCATGGAGGGCTTGGAAATCAGCAAAATTCCAGCAGACATTTTCTATTTTCTTCATTCAGAAGAAATCCCCAGGGGATGGAAACTGGCTAATGTCACTCTGTAGTGTGTTATTGAGGAAAATGAAATATAAAGCATGTTTTGGAACATACAGCAGTATCCAGACACTTAGGCAAAGAGGTGGAATCAATTATGTCTCCATTTGGGAAAGCTGTTTGAAGAGATGAAATGTGAGTTGTCCACACAAAGGCAGCAAATATTTACTTGCCTTTCAGCAATTCATAAGCTCAATTTTTAGATGTTCATGCCTTGAGGCCATTCAGAACCTAAACCTAAAATAATAATTTATTGAAAATCTAGCGCAATTGAAATGAAAAAAAAAAAAACCCTCATGCAAGTAACAGCTCAGCTAAACATAAAACAGCCCCATTTGTGAAAACCAGCCAAAACCAGCAGCAGCACTGCAGAGTCACAAGAAACCTAGAAGGCTTTTCCCACAGCTGGACCCTGGTGGATGGTGACAGGAAGAGGTTTCCAGGATCACTGCTCCCTGGAGGGCTCACCCTGCCCGTAGTCAGCACTTTCTCCAGCCCTGCCTCTGTCCCAGCTGGAATGGGCTGAAAAATAACTGGAAGTTTCTTGTCAGAACACATGCACAGCACAGCCAGTTCTTCCACTGACAAATGAGCAAAAGAAAGAAAAAAAATCACACTGTCATTTAAAAATAGCTTCAGTAAAAATACAGTGGGGACTGCTTTCTGCCTAGCAGAGATTGGTGACTGATTACGGCGTGTTATCAGGGGTACTTGGTGCTGGATAAAACCTGATCCTCGCTCCAAGGCATTTTCATTCAAAAGGATAGATTATGGTTTTGTGACAAACGCTTGAGGAACTTAAGAAGTTTTCTGATAATGCAGGAGTTTGAAACAAGGGTTTTCTGCTCCTCGCCTGCAATGCAGCTTTAGATAAGCTCCATGTGGTCTGATCCTGCAAAGTGACATTCTTGGAGTTTGTCAAGATAGGGATAGCAGAACAGGGTGTCAGCATTATTCCTATCCCATATGAATTCCCTGTTCGTGCCAAATGTGAGCTGGCTTATTCCACTATCAAAGTGAGGTGAGCTACCTTGTGTAAAGGTGATCCCAGCCCTGGAATTTGGAAGAGAGCAGCCGTAAAGGATGGATACTATTGTAAAGTTCGCCCTGCATCTGGAGACTTCCACAAATGATGTCTGTGCCTTCTACCACATTCTGAAGTTATATATTTTGATCACAGACTTTACCATGTGATTTGGGAAAGCTGATCCGTTGATCTCTCTTGCAGGGTCATCAGTGTTGCTTTAAAAAAAATAACATATAGTTGCAACAATTTTCCAATGGCAGAGCTCATATTGCCTGACCTGAGATTTGGGGTCATTACAACTTTAACATTCTTTCTGGTTTTCAGCCTCTCAATTCCGCTTATACAATGAATTCAGGTGCTGTATAGAGATAGCACATCTGGAATGTTTATTAAAGATGAATGTCATTTTCTTGCTCTGTTTATTATAAAGCACATAGAGCATCATTTAATTTCCAACTTTTATTTGTATCCATTTGCATTATGCCAGTTATTTCACCCAAAAGGGGAGTGAATATTCACTAGCTGAAGAAAATTGAGCAATGAACCAAAAAGCACTGATCTGTTTCAGGGACGCTTGGACATATTTCAAGACGAAAGAAGAAATGGATGGAAAGAAAGCAATGGAGAGCTTCTGGGCTGTTACCATTTGTACTTTCATTGCAGTCCTCTCAAGACCTATCTCAGCCCATCACTTGTATAAACCTTCATAGTTGGAGACACTGCTGAAATCCAGAGGCTTGAAGCCTTGTCAGTAATAAAAAACAATTACATTAAAAGTAAAGCAAATGGAAAAGTAACTTTGCTAGGTCAAGTGTCATTCTCATGACCCTAAGATTAAAGATCTTTCCTGTTTTTATGTAGTATATCCTGACCGTATTTTTCGTGTGACTGCATTAGCAAAGCACGTCACGGTGAAAATACGTGCAAAAAATCCTACCTGAAGAGACAAATCAGATAACACAGTTAAGTACTCCAAAGTAGGGAAACTACCAAGTTGGGGTTGCCCTTGCAGCTTGCACCTACCCACAAATATGCGTGCCCTCTGACGCAGGTTAATCACATCATCTGCAGTGCACGTGCTGGGGAAGGCAGAGTCCATGCCTCCACAAGCAAGGTACATGCAGGGCCGCTCGCTCGGCCGACCCCCCACACTGCACTGCCAGCTGCTCTGTGGCAGGGGCCGTCCTAAACAGGGGAAGGAGAAAGAGACCTCTTCTGCCAGGTATGGCAGCAAATAAAGGCTGTACGATGGCATCAATCAGGCATAAATCAGAATTATCTGTCGCAGTTCATATTCCCCCATAGCCATTTCTCCATCCAGGCTGAGTTGCGGTTCAGAGTCTCTGAGTCAATGGATGCACTAAAAAGAAGGAAAAGAAGAAATAACAACACAGGAGATGTAATGGTGAGATGGTGAGAAGGCATTGATGCTTGAGGAAAATCTTGAAATGCATCCCACTAGAAAGCTGTGCTGAGGTTGTGCTATTGCAGAAACAGAGAAGGTGTTTTCCTGCTTCCCCAAGAGCCCAGAACTGGCTCTGAGATCTGTTTTCTTTAACGTGTCTTTCAGTGTCAACTTTTTGGCTTTTCTGCATGAAGAAATGGGAGACTCTACCCTGACATGCACCTTCTGCAATTCTAGGACATTCAGTCTTCTTTTAAAAAAGTCTGCAGAACTTCTAGTGGTTTTCAGTTAAAGCTCAGCCCATCCCAAGGGAACCTGTGGAACAAGGCCAGCTGCACATCCTCCTGGAAGCAGGCAATGTCTGTGCTGCTAAATAGTTCAAATTCCTCCTGGACACCAATGCGGACTTGAAGATCTACTGGAAACCTGACACGGAGGTTACTAGTGTAACACATTTGGCAAGCCAGGGGACCTCTTCTGACTAGCAACAAGCCAAGTCAAAACCTCAGTCCAGACCTCACCTCTGGATCCAAGCCATGCCCTAACCAGTCTCAACAGCCTAAATGTGGGGAAAGTCACAGTCTGGGGGCTCTGCCTGCTTTGGAGATGCGTCTTTTGGTTCAATATTCCTGGCGTGGAGCTATTGCGGTCTGTGGTATTAAAAAGTCCTTTTACTAATTTATCTCCACAGCCCAGGCATCTGTTGTGGTACTGACCTTCTTGTTGAAAATGTCTGCCTGACTGCCTGGGTGTAAGTAACTCATGGCAAGACAAGCCTCATCACTGTTGTCTTAAAGCACAGGTAAGGGGTTGTTTCTTTTTACCCTCCAGTTTGGGCGAAGTCACCATGCCCATTCTCTTTCAGACTGTTGGTATGTGAGAGGGTTAGCAGTAAAAAGCATGGCTTGGACTTCAGCAGCTTGCTCAAAACCCTGCCTAATAGCTTCTAGGCACTATGGGATGATAACTAAACAATCTTGCCCACATCCTATGGGTTTAATAAGTGTTTCTCATGTATGAGATCAAGACATTAAGACCAGATTTTTAAGAGTTTGGCACCAACATTTCCAACTGAGAACAAAAGGAGTTGCTGAAAAATCAAGCCAAAAGTAACTTGCCTGTGAACATGATGTTCGGCGTAAACTGGGATCAGAGTGCTAGAGTTCACAGTCGCTAACCCAGTCGCACTCCTCCAAAATTTGGGGTCGGAGACTGAGATTTATTTTTGGAAGGCTGGGCTCAAGCATACAGCAATCAAGACAACAACATCATCGATTTATTTTGTTTTCCCTGGATCACTCCTCATTGACTCGTTCCCACACTTTTCAGCAGCCTCCAGCTCCGTTTGCATTTTCCCTTTTTGTGTTTGTTCTGCACAGATAAGCCGATGTAAGAGAGGGTTAGGCAGAAAGAAACAAATGTCCAGGTTCCATGTTTTGAGAATTGTAGGAAGTTTCTGGTACCATGTATTTTTTTAGAGCAAGAAGTCATTTATTTATGTCAAAAACAAAATAAAAATCTGAAATGTTGAATTTCTCTCTACTGTAATCATGGTAATTGAAAAGAAGGTAACATTTACCATCTGCTTCTGATGACACATACACCCAAAGGGTTTTTCCACCCACCTAAAAGTTTGTGCTTGGATGTGACTGGTCTTTGCTCATTACTGCTAATGGTACCATTATCTGAGGCTATGGGAAGACACAGCGACACAAAGGTTTTCAAATCCAGGCTTCACAGAGAAATAGAAGACATGTATCTCTTTAATCTAGTGGGGAAAAGAATGAAAAATAAATCATTCTGGTGACATGTACTTGCTGGCTAATAATTCCTTTGAGGATTTTGTATTGCTTCCAAGGCAAATACAGGATTAGCTGTTGGAATGGTGGAACAGTGTGGGATACAGATCTAGGGGTTCTTGTAACACAGATGTTATTTATTTAGCCATTGCAGGGCAAATCTACTTACAGATGTAATTTGGTGTTTGTATGTTAATTGTGAAGTCTAGCTGCCCAGTAGCACCCCATTATAAACTGAGAAAGCAGTGACCCTGCCCAGGCAGTGAGCACTGGGACAAGTCTACAGCTCTCAGACCTGGAATGAGCCTACAGCTCTCATGACCAGAGTGCTGCAATCGATAGGTATAGGCACCATAGGAAGCACAGGCCAGGAAGGGGAGGAGGGGGAGTTGCCCTTTATATGAGAGAGCAATGGGAATGCATGGAGCTCTGCTTGGGATTGGACGATGATCCAGCTGAGAGTTTATGGGTCAGGATTAGCAGGAGGATCAACATGAGTGAACTTGTAGTGTCTGCTACGGGCCTCCTGATCAGGATGAAAAAATATATGAGGTCTTTGGACAACTGGAAGTAGTCTAACAGTTGCAGGCCATGAGCCTCATGGGGGACTTAAACCACCCTGCTACCTGCTGGAGGGACAACACAGCAGGGCACAAGCAATCCAGGAGGTTTCTGGAGTGTATTGATAGTAACATCCTGACACAGGTGATTGAGGTGCCAGCAAGGGGAGATGCTCTGGTGGACCTGATAGCTACAAAAAAGGAAGAACTGGTCAGAGAGGTGAAGGCTGCAGGCAGCCTTGGCTGCAGTGACCATGAGAAGGTGGAGTTCAGGATCCTGCAAGGAGGGAACAAGGCAAGAAGCAGGATCACAACCCTGAATTTCAGGAAAGCAGACCTGTTCAGGAACTGCTTGGAAGAATCTCAGCCCTGGAGAGAAGAGGGGTCCAGGAGGGCTGGTTAATATTCAAGGATCATCTCCTCCAAGCTCAGGAACAGTCCATTCTGACAAGCAGGAAGTTGAGCAAAGGTGGCAGGAGGCCTGCATGGATGAACATGCAGCTCCTGACTAAATTCAAACATAAAAAGGAAGCATACAAGAGGTACACTGGGACTGTCCAGCCCGGAGAAGAGAAGGCTTGGGAGGACCTTATCAATGTGCATAAGTATCTGATGGGAGGGTGTAAAGAGGACAGAGCCAAACTCTTCTCAGTGGTATCCAGGGACAGGAGGAGAGGCAATGGGCACAGACTGAAACACAGAAAATTCCACTTGAACGTAGGAAACGCTTCTTCACTGGGAGGGTGGTTGAACACTGGAACAGGTTGCCCGGAGAGGCTGTGGAGTCTCCATCCTTGGAGGTATTCAAAATCCAACTAGACACAGTCCTGGGCGATGTGCTCTAGCTGACCCTGCTTGAGCAGAGGGTTGGACCAGATAATCTCCAAAGGTCCCTTTCAACCCCAGCTATTTTGTGATTCTGTTGTTCTACGGCTGGATATCGGATATCCTACATATCCACCCCCTGCCTAACCAGGTTCCCCAGATGTTCTCTCTGAGTGGGACCCCCGTGAGGGCTTCTGCCCTTTCGGTGCAGCTGTTTGTTGAAGTGCAGAGCTGAGCAGGGCAAAAAGCAACCTGTGTGCGAGAAGGCAAGTGGCAAGTGAGTCTCAGTTGTGTTAAATGTTTCTGATGACTCACCCAGCTGTAGGGACTGCCCATCCCAGCTGCACCGATTGGTGGTGGTGTTTGGAAGGAACACTGCTGCTGTAAGAATGCCACTATTTGTAAAAGCATTTTCAGGGCCTTACAGTGCCAGATATCCAGAYGTGCTAATGCAAAATGCATTAGCCCAAGCAGCAGGAGCTCTGGGGCTGCTGGCGCCATTGAGTTCCACTTATTTCATCTTTATTATAAATACTGCATTGTCGTCTCATTCTTTTCTCTCATCCTCTCTTTAGAAAAGAATTATAAGGCTCTAGTTGACTGGTTCCTTTGACTTAGTACAGTTGTTAAACCACAGGCAGTAAATACCTTTTTCAATTGTTTAAGGCGGATGTATTTATTTCATTGGAACAACTGAATGAAACCTGTAAGAGCTAAAGAATCCTCCCTTTCATGGATACTCGCAGCTCCACTTTTCTACCTCTGAGCTAAATGTAAAAGATATTCTTCCCTAAACCTGTTGTGTGAAATCAGCCCACCTCCAGGTTTGCTCCTGCTCTGCATTTAGTTTATGTGGCTCTAGAAATATTTCAGCATAAAAAGACTTACAACCTACTTGTAAATAGTGATCTTTCACCAGACACATCTCAGCTGACAAATGTTAATTGTAATGCAAACTATTTCGAAGAGGATCTCCTCTCCCAGAACTGAAATGCAGCCACCTCTGAGATGAAACAAGGCAGCTGTTTAAACAGTGCACGGCCGCTCCACGCTGTCTGCCGAGTACACTACGAGAGGATGGAGAAAGCTGAACGCTGCGAGCGGAGCTGGAGCTGTGCCATGCCACCCTGGTTAACCCTCCCGCTTTTGTGGAACAAAACCCACGAAACAACACAACACGAGAACTTTGACCACAAGCAATCAGGAAAACTATGCCACATTTCAATGAAAGCCAAATATAAAAAATTGTTTCTTTTGACTCATGTAGTAGAATTGCTCCCCCCTCTTCCAGCTGGGGAAACCAAATTCCAACAGTGGGCACAGAAAAGCTGTAGGAGAGGGACACTCTGCCAGCGCAGAGGGTTTGGCAGGGACAGGGATGCTGAAACCACTGCGTGAGTCCCGTTCTTACCTGGTGCATGGATGGGTGCTGACCGGCGGCGTGTGCTGCTGGGGCAACAGCTCTTGACGGAATCCCTTGGCGGGACAGCAACCATCTCCCCTTGCTTAGGAAGGGCCACGTTCCTGCTCAAGAGGTGCTCCATAGGCAAGGGCCATAGGCAAGGGCTGAAGGGAAGCTTTAACACAGTGTGGGCTGGTTTTTCCTTCCAGTACCGTGTGCCTTTTAATCTCTGCTCCTTCCTCCTGAGCTGCTGGTGGTGCGAGGCTGCTCTGCCCAGTGCAGGGCCTTTGGGAGCTCAGTGAAGTGTGTGAATTGCTCCAGAAGGATGGAGGGACTCACCAAGGCTGCTCATAAAAACCATCCTGATGGGGCGGGTGGGAATCTGTCTGGGTAGCAATTCTTGCTCTTCGTCTGTGCTTTTCCAGCCCTCAGAGAGTGTGGCTTTGGTGAGAGAGATGTGGCTCAGTGACGCAGAACACTGCTGGGAGAACAAGCTCCTACTTTCTGTTCTTATCCCACGTCCATCAGACCATGCTGGCTGTAGAGAAAATTTACATTTCAAGTGCTGTATGAAAAGCGTGTAGAGTCCACTTGTGGGTGCTGCTAAATTCTGTCTATATCAGCTAAATCACTGCTCCTCTGGGGTAAAACCACCTTCTGGCCTTTCAGGAGGTCATTTAGAAAAATGTAAAGGGGTGGTTGTACTTCCTGACAAACATGTGGACAACTGTGTACTTTCATATGTGGGTGTGCTGAATTTCTGAGCACAATATTTAACCAGGGCTTTGTAACTTTTTTTTTTTCATTTTTAAAATAGCTGTGTATTACTGCAGTAGCATACTTCATATTTTTTAAAATAAAATGCTTTATCCCACCTGCACCTGCATGGTCTTCAGTTGTATAGGACTTTGTGAGTTCTACCTGGTATGTTTTGAGAAGAAAATATATAGAAATGGAAAATGGAGGAAGGACCATAATTTGAAGATTTAGGCAATGAGAAAAAGTTTTCACTGATTCAAAGGCCCAGTATTGCTTACTTTTTTTGACTTAATAGCAAAATTTGCATTAATTTCAGTGGCAGAAGGGCTGCAATCTACCTAAAGGGACAAAAAATGGCATTTGACCCAACAAATCTGTCCAAGCCAACAACCAGCCTCACATATCCTTGCCTGATTTTTTCCCAGTATCTAGCTCAGCAAAACAGCCATGTGCTATCTCTGAGCTCCACTTTCCTCATCAACAGCCCTGTCTGGCAACTTATCTTATACAACATGGTAAAACTCCTTCCCCAAAGGGCCATAAACACATGGATTCAGTTGCCAGGGAAGGCCACTGATTCCTCTCAGCAAGGGCACTTGGCTCAGCTCACAGTGTCCGCAGTTGTTTTCATCTGAGACTGTGCTGATAAGGGGATTTACTTTCAAGTGGGAAAGCATAAACTATATTTATATGCAGATAATTTCCTATTTGTTGGATTTAGCGTAACAGGCTGAATTTCTGGCCTGTCTCTCCAGCACTCGCCAACCACATGAAACATATTGGCAATTGTCCGGGTGGGAGATTGTTTTGCCCAAAGCTGGAGAGATGCCACAGTCCAGCTGGCTGGGGAGGCAGAGGTGGAAGGACACGACCAGGCTTATTTACTCTGCCGTTTCTGGAAGGATGACCACAGCGCCTGTTTAGCATTTGCTACCATGTTCATTACAATTGTTTATGCTGTTGCCTTTCATTTTATCTGGGAAGACTACATGTATTTTGATCCAAAAGAAAAAAAATATCCCTACAGTATAGCTAATGCCCTCTGAGCCACCTTCAGGACTTAGTGATTTTTTGTGGGGTACAAGCAAGGAGGACCATGCTTAACTAGGTAGCAGGAGAAACTAAACTACACATGTAGTAGAGAAAGGATTTACTGAAAAAGCCAGTAGAAGATTCTCAAACTATTTGTGCCCAGGAGGGAGGACTTATCGAGCCAGGAATATTTTATGTTCATCTGGTGAACCTATCCCATTCCTCTCTACAGGGGTTTCCAGAAGATGAGACCCCAGTTCACAGCAAACTTTTAACTATTAGTCTTCTCTGTATCATTTTACAATTGCAAAGCATCTCAAGACCTCTCCCTGCAGCAGTTCCTCATGTTTAGTATAATATAGGGGTTTATCTTGCAGTCACTGTAGTGGCTGCCATGGGAGCATGCTCTTGAGATTTAAAGATAAAGCTTTTATCTAAATATATATTCTCCTAATGTTATACATCTGATTTTCTTTAAAAATAATAAGTTATTCATACCAGAAATATTTTGTTTACTTGGGCCATTACTACAGCTCCATCTGACTTTCAAGCTGTGGATGTTACCAGCAGCTCCACCTGACTCAGTGTGCTTTCAAACATCTGTATTTAAGCAACCCTCTAGTTCTGAACCTACAGGTCCAATACTGTAGCTCCCTGATTGATATCCCTCTTGCAGGGCAGAGAATCTATTACCCAGCTCCCTTGAGATCAGTATTTCTTCCATAACTCCACCCTAACTTTCCATTTTTCCAGTTTCCCTCTCATGGAAACACATACGTATGACAAAGCAATGCATACAAAGGCTTTGCAGAGGAACTCAAAGTCCCCTTTACTTTATACTTTACATTTACAAAGTCCAGCAAATAACAAAAGCACTTCTGAAAAATAATAACACCTGAATGCATTTCCCTTTCTGGGAGTACTTACTGCTTCTTGAGGTCCTTTGAAGTTTGACGAGTATCTTTACAGAAATGGTGTGTAGCTCAGGTTCACCCATCACTCTTTTTCTACTCAGTCTTCTGGTTCTGGCCAAAGTCTTTCCTCTCTTTCTAAGCAGCATATCTCTTCTAAAGTAGGAACTGACTTCTCTTCTTCTCTGTCTTCTCTTCTACCTCTCAGTTCTGGAGATATCCTGTTCTCTCTTTCTCCAAGTAGCAGTGGTGGAAGAGGTCCATGAAAAGCCAAAAGCTCTGAAGATAGTGCTGATGGTCCTTGGTGCCTTGTTTTGGAGCTAAGGTCATTCTTCTGCCATAAAATGGATATTTTTATCTGAACTGAAAGTTAAAGTTAATAGAAACAGAGTTAAGAATTCAAATGGAATTCATACACACGCATAGGCAGGTCTTCCAAGCCATGAGAATATGTTTCTATATATAAACATTTATTTACTTATTTATTTACACACACATGCACACACACACACACAAATTATATATATATGTGTGTGTGTGTGTGTGTGTGCGCGCGCACGCCCATGCGCGCACTACATTCTGGCACAAAAAGTTAAGAATCAAGATAGAAAGTAATATCATCACAGAAAAATTCCACTTACTATATCATGGTTCTTTAGCCCTGCCCACTAGAACTGTGTCATCCTAGCTGTGTGCGTAATGGACACATAGACTAAGAATTTGAATAGTGTAAAATAGCAACATTTTTAAAGCTGCTTCAGGGGACCTTTCTGCTCTGGAGTGTCACTCCTTGAGAAAATGCTAAACTGTGCACAGTGGATTCCTGTATCTAGTGTAACCATGCAAATGACACTATAATTTTCCCATGCCCGGCTTGAAATACATCTTCTGTCTTTCTCCTAGTTACTTATGTCCTGGTGTGAGACAATATAATATTGTGAAACACTTCAAATCACAGTATTTATAACAATTCTTTTGTTTTATCATCAAGTAGAATTAGTCCCTGAGGACTCAAGAGTCCATAGAAGCCTACATATGCAAAAAGAGAGGTTTCTTACAGTAAGCAAGGCTCTTAGAGATATGTAGTCAACACAATGAGTGTACAAATACACCGTATGATTGGTATTTGGGGGGGGGGACCCTTCCCTCTTGCCCACACCCAAAGACAAAGGAATAATTTCCATAGTCATTTATGAGATTTCAGGACAGAGGGCTGTAAAAGCATGAATGCATTTGAGGCTGCGTAATGGACCTTGACTGAGGTGAGGAAGAGATGAAAGAGATGGGAGTCTTTCCTCTTTAACTTGTAGGATAGCCAACTGGAAGTCAACATTACACCAAGTAATGTTTTTTATCCCTTTCTGCTACTGGTGAAAAGCTTCTTTTCAGAGAGGAGCAGATGTGTCCTAATGGTGAGAGCTAACTAGCATGAATGCCATGAGGAGCATGGGGACAAGCCTGGATCCAGAGCTCTGCACTAGGAGAGCAGCATCCTACAGAGCTCTTTGAAGCAGGCAGTGGAAATCCCAATACCAGGAGCAAGCTGGTGGCATTCAGGCAGGAGCAGAAATAGCTCTAACCGCAGTCTGGGACCCCTTCCTTTCTGAGGACAGAAGCTTCAGCTTGTCTGTATTGACATCTGCAGTAAACATGTTTCTCTCCAGATGCCTCCAGTCCAAGAAACCAGACTACAAGATGCCAGTGCTCATCCTCCATAAGAGGTAAATCAGTCAGGCTGTCAATTAAAAGTGTTCACTGAAGGTGAACAGCGGATAAATTAATCTAATGAGAAAGCTCCATAGGTCAACAGCTTCCTGCCAGGGATGAGGGAATGTCACAGCACATTGCTTATTGATATAGCACATGAGGGTAATATTGTCTGTCGTCACCTGGAGGCAATGTCCCTGGATATGTCAGTGACACCCTTGCAGGCAGCCTGCATAGCTCTGTGTTCCGTGATGTTTGATGTAAAGAGTTGATTTTGTAAGGACCAAAGACCTGCACTACTGAATGGTCCACGCAGGCACAGCACGCTGGCATGCGGGACGGCTGGTCCCTGCACGCGGGAAGCATCTCCTCCCCACACTCCAGAGAGTGACTGTCACATGCCCACGAGGGAAGTAAGCCACTTTTAGCATGGGTCTGCCTGCAGATGTACTATGTGGAGCCAAGACTGAAACTGGAGAAGGCGTTACCGGAAGGGGCATTACCAAGATACAGATTGCTGGGGATCCTCACAAAGGTAGGCAGGACTTGGCAGGATGTGTTCCCTCCGTGGAAGAGCAGGTCCTGCACACTCTGCAGTCTGCTCCAGAAAGCGCCCACCGTTGGGTCTGCAGTGCACAGACCAAGGAGGTGGACACCTCATTCATGGGCAAGTCCAGCCCTTTGGACCAGAGGTGGCCCAAGACAACTGAAGATCATTATATATATTATACTATATATTCATTATATTATACTATATATAATGAATAACATCAGTCAGTTATCCAAATAAGGAGAAAGAAAGATTTCCTGTCGTCTCTGATAAGCTGCAAAGGTGGAAACAGCTGTGGACAGAAGTGACAAGGTATAGGCACACCTGCATGCAGACTGTCACCTGAAGGTAGATCTGAGATTTCACAATTCATTCTGCTGGCCACAACCAGGGTAAGAAGGCCCACATCAAACACAGTTGAATTTTGTGGAAAATTCAGCCTCTACCCACTGAGTTCACAGGACATAATTTAAAAATTCCAAGAAACACAAAAAGACATGAATGCATACAAGATGTGGAAGAAGCACATCTTAACACAGCATACCTCAGAAATTCAGAATAAGGGATGGAAAAATCCCTGTGTTCCCAGACTCTGCTTGTCATTTCCCTCAGATTATGTTTTGTTGCCTAATACAACGTTTAAAGTGTTCCTCAGCCAGTCAGTTCACATGGGTTTTTACAATTTCTTCATGTTTATGCTCCCAGAGACTTCTAAGTGGAAGTAGATTGTTTTCAGAAATATAAAAGGAATTCTGGGTTAGTCTGGGGGTTTCTGGAGATGAAGAGGAATTTGAGGGAAAAAATGAATTATATCTACTCTCCAAACCCTTTATTTTATAATAAAGATAAAAGACATGAATATAGAAAAATTATGTAGGTTTCTTTTACGAATAGAAAGGCAACTTTTATCCATAAAACATCCCAAATCATTTACAATTCAAGTAATAAAAAAAGAGCTTGGGAGACAATTGGTTTGTCACAATTCAGACAAATATTTGTTATGCAAAAGCAATTCTTATTTTTAAAAAAGCAGCACAGTACTTTTGGGAATGCTCTGAGGAGCTTTACTCCCATCTCTGCAGAAAAATGAAATGACCCAATTCAACCATGTGCATTGCAGCAATGGGTCATCTGCTCCGAAGGCATCATCTCTGGGTAGAGAAACGTCTTCTGCCAGAAATCGTAGACGTTTTACGTCATGCACATTCTGGTTCTCAGTTTCCCGTTACTGTTTTCTTTCAGTTTAGGGATAATCTGAGATGCATGTTTCTTGCCATTTCAAA
The DNA here is from genome assembly GCF_003343035.1 of Apteryx rowi. Classification (NCBI taxonomy): domain Eukaryota; kingdom Metazoa; phylum Chordata; class Aves; order Apterygiformes; family Apterygidae; genus Apteryx; species Apteryx rowi. The sequence goes on from NW_020448530.1 coordinate 3,985,388, forward strand.
CCAAGAGAAAAACCACAACAGTATTTTCCATGTAAGCCAAAATCTTTCACATGTGCCAACTGACAAAGCAGACAAAAGAGCTTTGATCATACTCAGACACCATAACTAGCTACTTGTTTTAATTACAGAAAGTTTTAGCTATTATTACATGACAGGCTGGCACATTCAGCACATGACATAATTTTATGAAAGCTTTTCATTTCTCTCAGCAGAGTTCCAGCCCTAGGCTATTCCACTCAGAGCAGAAGCGTCGGTTTGATCAAACCCAAGGAGATATCTTAGACCGGGGCTGCGACAACCTAATTAGGTGCAGACCCCAGCCCCCACTCAGGGTGGGAGACCATCATCCTCACCACCAGAGCCGGTATCGAGCTGTGAACCTCCCGCAGATCATGTGTTTTCTTTTGCTCCTTTGATTTTTTGAAATGAAACTATTTTAAGTCCCTATTTTTAGGGACATATTTCAGTCATTTGAAAATTACTTTTACTTGATATTTTTCTTCTATTTATAGCATACTAGCTGTTTTGAGTGACTGATGAGCTAAATCCCAAACTATTGTTTGTTTCCTGGCTGGATCGCTTTCAAACCAGCAGAAAAAATAGCTGTGGCACCGGTCAGTCCAAACATTTCTGTGAGTACTCCTCAGATACATGGGCTGATATATGCTTTCACCTTTATTAGCAGTACTTTCCTTTTAGCAAACCTTCCTGTGAACAAACTCACAAAAGCACTGACAAAGAACAAATCAAAGGGATTATGACCGTTGTCAAAAAGGTTGTGTGATACCTGTTTGAACAAATGCTTGTGAGCACCCATTTGCTTATAGCTGTGGTGCTCTAATCCTCATCTATTCAGCACATTACAGAAAAATACCAAATTACATCCCTATCATTGCATGTAATTTCAAATGAAATCAAGTAAGTGTAGTAAAGAGAATAAACACAAATAATTAGTGACACTGATAACATAGGAATTGGGCTGAAAGAAGCTCACCGTGTGAAAACACTGGAAAGCAGTGTCAGAGTTGTTGATTAATTTAACAGCCATTAAAACATCTTATTAACTCAAGTGCTAATTGAGTGCTTGGCAGGAATAACAGAGTAGTGCCAACCATACATACATAAAAATCACTAAAAGTTCAAGAAATTCTGTGGCTTGCTACGTTATTACTTTTAGAAATTCCTTTTATAGCTTGCTTGACTGGCTTAGGCGGACTTACCTCCTTGCTTTGCGCCTGTTCTGAAGATGCCTTGTTCTGGTGGCACACAATCTCAGGTGTCCTTACCAAAAAGTAAGTCCGTTTACGGTCCTCTTGGCTAAGATCTTCCAAATCTGGATGAGAAGTGTGCCTCACAGCGATGCCCGAGTTTGGACGCAGTCTGAAAGGTGCGCACTGCCGCGCTTCGGGAAGCGTTCGTGCCACGACGGCTGACAGAGGTGGGCACAGGAGGAGGAAGGGTGGGCACTGCGGGAACAGCTGCTCTAGCTGCTCCAGTAAGTGACCCATGACCATGCACTGCTGCCCACCACCTTCCCAGGACAAGAGTTTTATTTCCAGAATACTAGCTAATTCTTTTTTTGTACACAGATATCTACAGTTTTGGGGGAGAACTTAGTCTAACATTACTTCTTCCTCCGCATTTCACCCCTGACTGTGATGGCTCCAGCACAGCCATTTGGTTGCCACACGTTGCTGCCTCGGTCCTTTCTTCCCTAGCGCCCTTAACACGAGATGACATCCTAGCATGGCTCCTAAATGGGGCGAGAAGGCAGCCACATGTTGCCACACTTTGCTTTTGTGGGAGGTGAGAGGAGATCATCTCCACTCCCCTCCCCACCATCAGTCCTGGTGGGAGGAAGTAAACTAGTTTTCCTGTCCAAGCAAAGCCATGGTTGCTTTAATTTTGCTCTGGGCCTCAAAGAAAGTATGTTCCACTGCTGAAATTACTGAAAAGACACTCAGCAACCGACATCTCCCCATGGCAACTACAAACGGACAATATTCCGTATTTGCTCTTAATGGGAGGTTCCCAACAGTGTTGGTGACAGACCAGCTGTGACCTGCAGGTGATAGGGAATCCTGGGTCTCTAGCCCAGATCATAAACCTGGCTCAGCCTGAGGTCTGGAGGAAGGGGAGGTGGTGGTAGGGAGGTCACTCCTTTAGGACAAGCCCAAACTTCAAGTCTTGTAGTCTAAATTAATTGGGTACAGGCAGGGATCTGTCCATTAGGAGATATCCTGAGCTCAGCACATCCTAAACACACTACAGAGACCTTTGAGACCAAGAAAATGTGTGGGTCATGAAGTCTGCCAGGCACGAAGCCACCTTAAGGCTGTTCTTCAACCCCCAGCACAGACACAGCCCAAGCAATTTGTTTTTAGTTACACAGGAAATAACGGATGAAGCCAGGAAATACAGCCAGGCTACATCTGCACTCGCTGACCCAAGCTCCTGACACGCGTATGGCTTCAACACATGCTCACGTACGTCAGGAGTCTTTGCTGCTCTTGCAGCATCTGCAAGAAGTGTGGCTTTAGCTCGGTAGCTGCAATGCTAGTAGTTTCATAGAGTGCTGCCTTGAGTCCACAGTTGGGAGCCCCTAAAGATTATTTCACTATAGCTTAAAAGTCGCTAGGATGCCCTTGATGGCTTGATCACAACAGTTGCTCCGCTTGCAGCAGGGAGCAGTAAGCATCACCGATCAGGACAGGGCTGGAAGCTGCTGCTGGGACAGCGTCAGGCTGCCAGGCAGGTGGGGGTATGCGGCAGAGGCTACGGGGTGCTCCCCGTGGTCCCCTTGGAGGAGGAGGAGGAGGAGGAGGAAGAGGAGGAGGAGGGCGTGCCGCACGGGGGCATTCCGCTTCCCCAGCCACCTAACAGCGACTGGCCACCAAGTGCTAGAGCATATTAATAAACTCGCTTGAGGAAATTGGCTGCAGTCTTACTTTTCATTGTGCTGAATGAATGGAACTAAATATAATCCAGAGCTCGTTTTGCTGGATAACAATGTGAAAGATACTTCCTGTTCTAGCAGAAATCCCCGATTTTCAGACTAGGAGTTTCTCGGGACTTGGTAAAATTCTTCAAATCTCCAGAAACATTAAGGTCACTGTCTAAATTCCTCCCTCCTCCCAAATAAAGATATTATGTTAATACTCTGTGTGAAGGGTAATGAAGTGTCTTTATTATAACCCAGCTGAAAGCACAAGATGTTTTAATCAATGAGCACTCAGAAACAAAGGTACTTCTTGGCTTAAGACCCAAACTCAATAATTATTTTTTCAGCTGAACTGGAATAAAGACATTATTTAAACACGTATCTGTCATCTCGCACTGCCTGCGGCTGGCTGTGGGATATCTATTTCTCAGGAGCACTGTGGCAGCTTCTTACATAAAGGGGAAAAAAAATATAACCATTTCCTCGCTTGACTTCGTCTGGGATTGTGCCTCCTTCCATCTCCTCCCGTGAAGCGCGGTAGCAGGGGAGGCTTTCAGGTGCTGACAAAACCCGTGGCGTGCGCGCACCGATCTCCGCAAACACGCCTGCCGGTGTCGCAGATTTGCACGACGAAGGGCCCCGTTGCTGGATTTTTCGCTTGGCGCTAAATGAAACCCAGGCCCACGGGGCTGCAAGGCAGAGGGAGCCGCCAGCGCACCGGCGGCGCAGCGGCAGCGCCGGCGCCACGGCTGTGACTCTGGAGATTCAGCGATGCAAAAACGCCTCAGTCCTGCCAGTCTGCTCTCCCTCGCGTCGCCGTTCGTCGCCTGACGAAGCCGCCAGCCTCTCCGCCACGTTCTCCGGGAGCCGCTTCGAGCAGCCCGGCGCTGCCCCACGGCGCAAGCGACTGCAGCGCCCGTGCAAAGCTCTTTGCTCTTGGTTTACAACGAGAAAAAATCAGAAGCTGATCTCTGAGTCCTTTTTTAGCTCTGCAGGTGTGAACCTGGTCTTTTCTAACGGCTGGCAGGCATAATGAAGCTGAATCTAATACTGCCAATAAATGCAGACCTTCAATCAGATCAGAAAGCTGCTATGGTGTGCACGGTTGTACCGGTCTGAACCGAAGCTCCGCGGAGCAGGGGCGATTCCTCTTGGAAGGGGTGCTCAAGGAACTCGGGAACCCCGCCGTCGCTGCGCGCGGAGTGGACACGTACCTCTGTCCCCCGGTGGAAATTTTAGGAAGCTGCTAACTCACTCATTGTGGGCGCCAGTTTTCCACCAGCGAGATGTGGGACCTCGCTGGTCTTTCCAAGACTGGGCGATGGCTGCACTGTGGCAGGGTGCACCACTCACGGGAGGAAACATCTGCCGCCACCTTTAGCTCAAGGCACCAGCACTCATGTGCAAACTGCTGCCTTCCGCCGACCTCAAGGCATAATTCTACATTACTTTAACCTATAAAAGAAATTTGACATCAGCAGTCGCTCCTGAAATTCCAGAGAACTTGGGAGTCAGGAGCAGCTTTGAAAAAATAGCATTTGTGCAACGGTTGTGGCCATTTCCCTTGAATACGTGCCTTGCCTCAAAGGTAGATTAAGCTGGATGATGTTGCTGTGCTCTCCGCGGCTGCATCTGTACCAGAGGATCAGGTCACAGGCACGGCACCACCATTTAACACTGTTTCACTGCTCCCCCCATGCAGCGCTGGGCTGAGCTGCCTCCCAGCAGACGCCCAGTGGATGACCAGGGACTGCCCAAGGGACACAGCTGCTGGGGCCACCTGCAGAGGTTTTGCAGGGCAAAAAGGAAGGGAAAGAGAGTTCAGCCACGTGAATACAGGCTGTGCTAGGCCACTTGCCAGAAGCAGAGCTTGGCCTTGCTTAGTTTACCGGTGTGACCACCTGCAAAAAGTGGTGCTAGATGTCCAGCACCCTACAAGACCTGGCCATCAAGTGGAGTCCAGTTGGACATTGCCTCTCCCCCCAGCACATTGCCACATGCTGATTCCCACCACCGTGGCCCTGTGTTTCTCAGCCGGGGACCCTCCAGGCGCCATGGCCCCTACACCAACGATGGTATTTTTCAGGTAGGGCTCGGGCAGGGAGAAACTGGCTCGAGAAGGTCAGCACGTTCTTCAGCCCATGAGTAGGTGAGACGCGTGTCGTGCGGGACAGGCAGCCAGCCCCTCCGCCAGGTCCACAGCGGTGGGTCGAGCCGGAGCAGCGGCTGGAGCATCCAGAGGCAGATCTCATGCACTCACCCAGTGCTTTGATGCTCCCAGCTAATGAGTTAATCAGCTGCTTGTTGTTAGGCCTGACGGAAAAATAACAACAAACACAATGAACTGAGGAAAGCAAAACGTTTTCTGGCACGCGCTGCTTTGACTGCAACATCAAAGATCACATTGAGATTTTTATAAAAGATTATTTCAATGAGTTTCTTCAACTCCAGAATTATCAGGGATGTCAAAGCCCATTTGCAGGAAGATCTTCTGGGGAGGAGGACTCAGCCGAAAGGGCAGATACGTTTAATGTTTCATGAAGGGCGTGCACAGACTAACGCACAGGTCTGAAAACGTCCTCATTAAAGTGTTTTAATTAACATTTGTTTAAAAGTCATAGCAGACACCCAGCATATATCGGGCAGGGCCGGACACCCGTTGCGTCCCCGCTGGAGCTATGTGCAGCAGATACTGTGCTGCAAAAGGCTGCAAGTCCTGAACCTCCCAGCAGCCTCCTTTAACGCAGGACAGGTTTCCTTCTCTTGAAGAGTCAACAGACTCTTTTTATCCAACCGTATGTCAGCCCAGGAGCCGTCCCCGCAAAGCAAACCAAGCCGACAGCGTGACCACAGCCACAGGCGCGCGCTTGGTCCCTGCCAAAGGCTGCAGGTTCAACCCGCCAACGCCGTCATCTCATGAGCTGTCCACACCGTATCCAGGCCAGGAGCTCTTCACAGGGGTTATTAACCCGTGCTGGAGCTGTATTCCCRGCACTTGGTTTCGGTAAGCGCTGACGTGCAAGTGAACTACCRCAAGTCAGGTACGAAGACGCACGCACGCTGCACAAGCAGCGAAACGATGCCGTTGCAGCGTGCAAGTTAGCTTGCACTTCGGCCCGTCAGGGAGATGAATCTCCACTCCAAAGAAAATGCATCTTCATGATGCAAACTGTACGCACATCTTTTAAATCGAAGGCAAGAAAAATAGCACTGCCTTATCTTTTCGTGCAATCATTATTCAGTTTGAAATACATGGATAATTAACAACATTATCATGCAAATTTAAGTGAATCGCGCTCAGCGAATCAAAGCAGCTTCACCTACCTACCCATAAAAATTGCAACACAGGGCTGTTGTATCGAAGCGCCGAGCACTATTTTTAGTGCGCCGCTGTCAGAGGGCCCGTGGGAGGGCATTTCTCACAGGAATGCAGACAGTATCTTTTAGGAGGAATTAATCCTCCGTTCTCACAAGTGACCACAGGATATTTTTCTCACTGTGCCGGAATTTACACACAGAGATCAACACGCATTCAAAGAAAACCATGACTCACTGAATTTAAGGAACAAGTTACAGAGGCCAAATCTCCAGGCGCTCCTCCCTCGTGCTCCCTCTCCCTGTGTGCACGCGTGCCTGCAGACCGGCCCCGTGTCTGCGGTGAGACGCAGCACGTTCGTTATATTTCCTAGGAATTAGAGAAGTCTGCCTTTTTCAGGCTCTCAAGGCGAGAAAGCTTTCGCATATGCATAGGGTTGCATGAAAGAATACCCACGTGCTCAGATAAGCTAACGCTCACTGCCTGCAATTTTACAGGGTAGCRTCTTCGACCAGCAGAATTGGGCTGCTGCTGCTCGAAGGGAACCTGTGCAAATGGCTCTGCTAACCAAAACCTCGAGCTTCAGGCTGCTTGAAAAATAACCCGAAACTGCTAACACAGCAGCACTATCCCAGACTAAATCAGGGAGCAGCAGTCTCCCCACGCACGGCTGACTGGGCTCCACCAGGAAAGCTTACTGGGGAGGAGCTGGCTTTGGGGCTGAACTGGCGTAGGGGCGGTTATGTCCCAGCGCGCCTAAGCCAAAGAGCTTTGGGTGAAAGTGTCTCTGTAAAGCTGGGTTCTGGGCAAAATTCACAACTAGTAAGCATCAATCCATTCAGAAAAACAAAATCATATCAGAAATGAGATGGATGTGTTTTGAAAAAGGGAATAGTTCATAAAGTACCATATAAGTGAACAGTTTAAAAAAAAATAAATCACAGCTTCCTCATTCTCCTCCCCCCATGCATGTCTGTAAATGAAGGAGGAAACTATGTTCTGTTTTTTAAAGGTATTGGGATTTAGGAAATCACATCTCGCTGAAAGTCGCTGCRACGCTGGTTCCCCAAGCGACTTCTGAATGTGGGACTTTAAGGCCTTTTAAAATTTTACAGCAAAGGAAAAAAAAAAAAAAAAAGCTGTAACTAGCCTTGGCCCAAAATTTTAAAATATTTAACGATGACATTTTACGGCACACGCTTGCATTTATCAGCGTGACCAGGCGCCTCACGCGGCAGCGGCCTGTCCAGCCGCACGGGCCTCGCGCGAGCCTCCCTGCCGGTTTTGCCTCCCGCCTGCTGAATCTTGCCTTCGACTGCCCAGTCTTTAGGGGAAGACTTGCGTTTTCCTGCGCGCTTGCAACGTGCCCGAGCCCTCCAGATGCTGCTGCAGGAACAACAACAGGAACGCGGCTCCCGTTGCGCGAGGTGCTCTGCGGGGCAGCCAAGAGCCCGGCCGCGAGCCGCGTCCCAGTCCGCAACGCAACCGCAGGCAAAGCGGGGTGCGAGCCGATCGGCCGCGGCCGGGCGGGAGGGAGGGAAAAGTCCTTGGGAGAAAAGGCGTTTAACGAGCTCRACTTGCTCTGCTCACCTTGGCTTAATTCGGCTGCCGCCACGGAGGCTGAGGGTGCATCCCTCGGCGGCGAGGAGCCCAGGAGATGCAGCGCTTCCCGGAGAGGCCGGACACGCGGGAGCGAGCGGCACTGCTGGGCACGCGCGGGAAATGGGGCACGGCCTGAAAAACCTCCCATCGCTCCCGTCCCACGCGCACCCGACCGCGTGCCCTGCACGAGGGGCAGGAGACCCGACGCATCGCGGGAATCCCGGGCGCGACGCAGCAGCCTTCGACCAGGGCTGACAGGGCCCATCCTGGCCAGAAATACAGTTCTCTGCTTCTGCAGGGAGCTAAGCGGCATACTGCGTGCAAAATTGAGAACTAGAAGGGGGCCATTTTGGGGGGGTTTATGGGAAAAATTCAGTTCTTGAATTTGTTTTCCACTCTGAAGCAAGTAAAACGTGCTGTACGTTGCGGTTCCAAAATTGTTTAACTACAGGTGGATCAAAATGTGTGGTTTCTGCCAAAGTCGAGGTAGGCATTTAAAGTTATACATTGTGTATTTTAGATTTTTGCATGAGGCTGCAGGAAATTGCATCAAAAGAGCAATTCCAAATGGAAACTAAAATTGCTATGGATTATCGTCAATTTTCCTATTTAAACGGAATGCTGCCCAAATAAAATAGTGCTACAGGAGAATCCATGCTTTCAACATGTCGGCATTTCCCAAYGGAAAAAAGGCGCGCGGGAGGATCCCCGGGGCCAGGTAACATTACTTCTCCGCTCCCAGAGGAGAGGCAAAGCGGGGGCGTTTGAAACGGGACCAGCCYGCCGGGAGCGGAGCCCGCAGGACGAGCGCGCCGAGCTCCGGCAGCCCCGCTGAAAGGTGGTCTAAAAATAAAGCGCTTATCGGGGGGAGAAGGGCCAACTATTTTATCGCGCTGCCTCCGCAGGAGAATAGCAGAGGACTGGCGTGGGAGGACTTCTTTGTCGTTCGAAGCCGTATTCGGATTCACCATTTGCTCACTTTGTGCAAACACATCGCGTTTGCTCTAGGCTGGCAGCAACGCCGGCGCTGCGGCTCAGCGGCACTGCCGCCCACCCGCCTCCCTCCCCGCTCGGTGTTACGGCAGGGCAGCAAGACGGCGCRGGCGACAGYGGAAGCCCGGGGGAGCYGCGGGACGGGGACGKCCCCACGGCCGCGAGCGGCTGGCAYGGTCCCGCTTTGGCCCCGCGGGGACGTCCCCGGCACCAGGCTGCGGGCCGGCAGAACGTCCTGGTGCGGGAACCAAGCCCGAAACCGAGCGGCGGTAGAAGACACGTCTGCAGCCTGGCTTCTYTTAATCCTGTAGCACCTGTGGCTTCTTGCGATGCGCTGCTTTTAGATCTTTTTATTGAAGCTAAACCCGAGAACGGCTCCGCAACGGGGCTGTGCCGGGTCCGCCGGCCACGGCGAGGGAGCCGAGCTCGCCGCCGGCTGCGGGAACGCCGTGGAGCTCACCGGACCTTCACCGGCCGCCCGCCGGACTGCGTTTCGCTTTAGCACCTGATCTGGTAAACGCGGGTGAGGGAGCAGCCCCCGCGTGCCGGGAAACCACATCCCGCCCTGCGTTTTGCAATCGCCACAGCGATCGAAAGGGCYGAAACGCGGAGCAGTTGCAACACTCAGAAAGCGACACGCTGGCATGTGGCAACGCGGGGCCGCTTCCCGCTGGCATGACGTGCGCGGCCCCCGCGCCGCAACCCTGCAGGCCGGGGAGAGCCCACCCGCGCACCCCCTGTTTTTATTGCTCAAGCGACTGACGCCGGCTACATGCACCAGTAGACGTTTTCTGAGAGTAATTCTCCTCTCCGCAGGAACATATATCTGACTTTATAATTCATGCATGCCTGGGAAGTTCAATCCAGTCCCACCGGAGTAGCAAGCTCAGTGGGGGTTTATTTATTTAAAACAGTGCATGCAGTAGCATGGAAAAAAATCAAATCTATCAGAAACCATAAGTCTTAATCCTAAAACAGCTTCGCTTTTCTTAAAATACGGTCTAGAGAAAATGCTTGTAAAATGTGGCTTCCATGGAGTCTTGGCTGGGCATTGCAATCCCTATGGAACAATATTATAGCATAATAATTAAAACATTTACAAAATGAAGACAATCTATGGCTGATCCAAGTTTCTATGGAAATTTGGAGGCTATGGTGTATGCAGCTGTTCACATGTAATGCAAAGGTTGGCCGTAGCTCTGCTTCTGAGCGCATTCGTAACTGAGGGGATAATTTATCTGCTCTGTTTACATCGTTCGCAGCTTGCACAGCCCTTTCCTACGGTTCCCAAGAAAAAGGGTGTCCTACCTMTTACCCTCTCAGCCTAAGCAATCAATGCTTGAGAAGTCAGTGAGATGCCGCTGTTTGAAGGCGTAGGTGCTCGCGCTGGCGCCGTGGACACGCGCTGCACCGCGTGAGATACCTCAGAGCAGCGGATGTGTCGGAAGAGCGATGGAAACGCTCGCGCGCAGCCGCCTGCATGCCCACAGCGGCCATCCCACAGGGGCTTGCTCCCGCCGCGGCATTCCCATCCGCGAGACGTTTCCTTTCTCTCCTAGCAGCGCTCCCCGGGAGCACAGCACAGGTGCTGGCCGCCAGCTTATGTTCGTGACACGCCGGGGGCTTACACACGCAGGCCTGGTCCTCTCCAGCCAGGCTGGGGCTCGTCTAAACACTTCTTACTTYGTAGCGCTGCACTGCCGAAGAAGGAAGCATCATCAGCCTCCACGCAGAGACAGTTGGTCAGCAGAGCGTCGTTCCCGCAGGAACGTAATGGCCCCAGGGACTGAAACCTCCAAGTCTCGTTGAAGCAGCGGTATGAAAACGTACCCTTCGCAAAGAGAGGGTAAAACTGCACCGTTAGGGATTGCACAGAAGGGAGTCTTGCAGCTGAAGTAGCGGCAGGGTTTCCCATCCCAAACCAATATTTAGTAACATTCACTTAATTTTCTCAGCATTAATTTGAACTCAAAGAGAGAAAGTCTTAAAACTCAGTGCTTCTGAGTGAGAATTAAAAAAAAAATAAAAATCAGTGTTTTAGTTCCTGGTTGTATTTAACTGCTGCAGCACAGCTGAGTTACAGTTGGGATGGAGGCGGCGATGGCTCATAAGTGTCGCTGATTTTAGAGAGCAGCTGGGTCCAGAGGCCCTCAGTCATTTCACAGCGAAAATAATTTGCAAATAAAGATACAGATCTCAAGACGTAAAAAAGCCAGTCAAAACACAAGCGAACTCACAAGCTGAGATAAATATCACTATATACTGCAGGCCTTCACTTAAAAAAGTTCATGATGGTCCATGTAGTCAAAACAGTTCATGTTTCGCACATCTCCAGTTCTAGCAGCTCCTACAGTCCTGGTCACATCAAATCATATAGTGCAACGAAAGGTGGTGTTTGCAGTGTCCACGGAGAGGGAAGGGCAGGTGGGCTTTTGGGGACCTGAAATCTGCAGATGCAAGATCACACTCACAAATCGTGTCTTTCAGACAGAATAAAATGAGGCGTAAAATGCCTGCAATTGCACCTTCCAGCTTGCAACTGAGCTGCTGACAAAAGCGACTGGAAAAACCTTCACTTGTGGCTAGGACTTGAAGGAGGCGCATTGCGGGGTAGGCTGTACCATTCAAGCCTGCTTTTGCTCGCAGAAATACTCAGAGGAAAAAGTCATTCCCGCCATACCGATAACATTAATTTGGCTCACGTGTGCTATTCCAAGGAGTTAGGCCAATGAAGAGAAACTCTGGTGATAACCGTGTTTGCAGGGCTCACGGCAGGAGCGCTTGTCTCCGTTGCTGCAAGGGAACGTTCTTGGCACGTAACTACTGGGCCCTTGTTTGTTTTACGCTGTTCTTCGCTGTTCATAAAAAGGCATCCAGAGCAGAGGAGGGGTGTTGTATTTTTCTTGTGGATATCGGAGGATATAAGACTTGAATACACGTATTTGGTGTTGCAAAGGCGTAAGCCAAGCCACAGGTGACCTGAGCTCCTCCGCTTTCCAGAAGGGCCGGACCAGAGCTCAGCCTCAGCCCGAGAGGCGCAGACACCGGGTTTGCAGACGCAGAGCAGTGCCGCTTCTCAGCCTGCCATCGACCGACTTCAAGGGGCGAGGCGTTAGCAGGAAGGAAGGATTTTGGAAGCGATACAGCTGCGCGTTCCTAGTGGCAGACCCGACTTTCTCACGCCGCCTAGCTGTCTGTGCTGGGAGGTTGTCTTCAGGAGCGCAGCCCTGGGTCGATGCCAGTGTTCGTAGCAAGAAACCGCTGGCTGAGCTGGCTGCATCCCTTGCTCCTCACAGGAGGCCTGTGCTAAGTCACACCGCTGTGTCACCGTGCAGCGCCTAGGATTTCTCACTGAAATAGACCTTCTGGGTATATTGGTTTCCCAGTGCCAGAATCCTAAACTTCCAGTTGGACGTTAGCTGGATTTTGATCTTCTGCTTGCTTACAGCCCAGGAAAACGCGCCAGCAAACGGCTCTCTGCTGCCGCGCGTGCCACCGCCGGAGCACCGGCTCCCTCTTCTTTTGGGGACCGGAGGGAGGACCGAGCCTTGCACCAGGCGTYGCTCCCCGGCAGCGCTGCGGAAAGCCAACGCGGGGAGCGAAGGGCTGCGGGAGGCGGCCACCGGCCCTGCTGCACCTCCCGGCTTCTTACGGGTTTTGCAAGATGAGAACCAGGCCCCGATTTCGGCTCCACTATCGACACTCTCATCCTGGGCTTCGGCAAAGCCAAGATGAAATATTATGGTTTTTAGCAGCGCTTGACCTGTTTCCAGCCATCCTACATCAGTTCCTGATTGTCGCAGTAGTAAGCTGTAATAAAACAAGAATTAAACCAGCTTAGTTTTAACCAGTAAGTATTAGATCCTTCAATACTTTAAGAAATCCATTTGAAAGCAATTTGTAGAGACTGTTTCCCTTCTGGTTTGCAGAACACCAGATCTCATGCCCTCATGGCCAATTTTGTTGTTCCTGGGATTACACTTTTTAAACCAAGTACCCCAAAAGCTCTGCTTAGGTTCAAATCTTGCTATATAGAGATGAAGGCTTCAAATTTAAAAAATAATATTTAAATTCTGGTAGAGTGTTTTCCTTGTAATTACTACTGCTGCACGCTTTAAAACAGATCTGAAGTTAAACAGCAATTAGAGCAAACGTTAAGATCAGCAGCCAATCAGACCTAGTAAAACAGAAAACTGTTTTTGAGCCAATCCAAAAAACACAGCCCACCCAGCCAATTGCAACACACCGTCCTCGTTAAAGTGCAGTTTTTTAGAGCGGTTAATGAACAGCTGCATTTGACCGCTGCGCTCAAAAGAGTCGAAGTGCCAGTACTAAAGCAGCTGCTCCGTGGACGGATGCTGGGAGCGAACGGTGCTTTGCTCTGCTTCCCCCCAAAGAGGGGGATGAGACTGCGCTGCAAACGCAGGCACCCGTAGAGATAGACGCAAGGGAAATACGCTTACAAAGAACGAACTGGAGCCAAACCTGGAAATGTTACAACATGGGCGTAATCTGAGATTTCTGGGGCGTGTGCACTTGTATTACAGCAACACCAGGGTTCACTGCACTTCAGGTTTGGTTGAGATTTCCACTCGAAGGAATGATCCTTTTTCTGTCATGTAGGGAAAACAGAGCACTTCCTTCACCGACCCAGAGCACTTACAGTGCAAAATTCATTTCCAATTAGCAATATCCATAAATTTCCAATTAGTTTACAGCTAAAAAGGAGTTTAAAGAGCTCTTTAAAATGTCTTGTCTTGGTCTTTTTTGGTCCCTTGGAAATTTAATAAAAGAAAAACCTACGTCTCAAAATTCTGAGGCAGTTTAACTCACTTGAATTCTCAGATATATCCCAGACTCTTAGGAATAAAGGCGATAATGTTTCTTTTGCCTAATGTTCTTCCAAACTGAAAATGCATCTTTCAAGACAGGCAGCGAAATACGATGGTCCGCTACAGGGAACGCGGCAGGATCTGCCCTTTCCCAGCGGGGCTGCTCTCTCCCTTTGCTCCTAGCGAAACCAAACCCACCGTTTCTCCTGATCAGGAGCAATTTTGAGAAAAGAGTCTCGGCATCTCCGTCGCTTCAAAGCCCACGGGTCCCTCGGCTCCTGGAAGGGCATCAGGTGGTTTGAGCCTCCACCAGCTCTGGGGGACCCAACGGCCAGTTTGAAAGATGAAAAACTGATCCTTACGAACACCCCTGTCATCGTAAGTAAGATACCCCAGGCTGTCTTTCTTCTTATGTTATTTTCTGTCTGTACATGACAATACTAATTTTTAAAAAGGTTAAGAAAAAACATTCTAAATGTTTGGAAAAAAAGTCTATAAACCACATTCAAACATGTGATAAAAAAAATCTACCTATTTATCTCAGCTAGACTCAAATACTTACACGATGCCCTCTTTGTTTTGCAATTTTTACTGTAGGGCCATAGCACTCATGCAACAGAAACTTTCACCTATGCAAAATACACAAAAAATAACAAATACTCCTGAATGTATGTGCTTAAGTGTAGCCCTGCACTATCTGAGTTTTTAAGCATCTGCCTTTAAATAATTAAATTTAAATAATTAGAATCACATTCTTTGCACCCTACCTCTATTTTAATGTATTTTTAAATCTAGGAAGATAAGTGTGATACAGTGCAATATTCAGATCAGTTTCTCTCTTTTCCGATATCTGATCTGTTACAAAGCCCACAACCAAGGGCTCTTTTTTTTTCCCCCTTAAAGCAAAGATTACTGAAGCAAAGATGAATAAATCAAGCCCTTTTGGTCTCCCAAGTTCCTGCTAATTCCTCCAGAGCAGTCCCGCTCTCAGGTAGTTAGGTAGGAAAAGGCTAAAGCATACAGAGAAAGTATTTTAATGTATTAGTCATTCACAAACTGTTCCTTTTTTTGCAACACAATGTGGCTAAGGACCGTATTAAAATAACATCCCACCAAGCTTTAGAAGTCATGTTATCAGCTGAAAATTTGGAGTGCAGACTTGCAGAAAATGTATCATGCAGCTCTTTGACTGCTTCCCAGGTGACTGAGTTCACTTGCTGAACACAAGAAGGCTGAATTTCTATTCTACAGGAGGAAGATTGGACTGTAAACCTGCAAAAATATTTTTATTGGCACTCTTCAACCTCTAACACTTGTACACAGTGCAGGGCTGGGGCATGGCTTCAGGAGATGGTCCTTGCACCAATTTTTGGTAGCATAGGGAGCTGCTGCAGCAGTGAGGGCAAGCAGGGTGCCACGGCCAGCTATCGCACACGTCTCTCTGGCACCTTGCACATTCCCAGGGACCAGGTCCGGCACACCAGAGACCTCCTGAACATGAAGAAAAACTTCTTTACTGTGAGGGTGACTGAGCACTGGAACAGGTTGCCCAGAGAGGTTGTGGAGTCTCCTTGGAGATATTCAAAAGCCATCTGGACAGGGTCCTGTGCAACGTGCTCTAGGTGACCCTGCCTGAGCAGGGGGGTTGGACTAGATGCTCTCCAGAGGTCCCTTCCAACCCCAACCATTCTGTGATTCTGTGACTCCGGGGATCTCTAGTCCAACTCATGCCTCCAAGCCAGGCCGTTACCAACATGAGGTCAGGCCAGCTCTGGCTTTGCCTGGCCATGTCTTGCCCCGCAACTGTGCCATGACTGCCCCACAGCTGCGCCATTCACCTGGTGAAGATGATTTTCCTGATGTCCGCAGTGGTCTCATCTGTATCAGATTGCCATGGGAACACGACATGCAAGAACAGTTCTCTAGAGACTTAAGGCTGTTGGTAAAAATAAACAAACACATAAATTACTCTTTATGCCTGGGATGATATTGATGACATCTGAGCTCAATCCAAACTGATGACCCCTTGACAAAAGTTCCCCACTACTGCCCTTCCTATCATCCTGGCAAACCTAAAAATGCAAAAGTAAAGCACCAGCTCTTCACGTTTTATTCCTGTAGTCCACATCCATCTTTCTCCCTCCTTAATTGTTCTGGCTTTACATCAGCAAAATGGAAAAGAACGTGCCCAACAGTTTTAATCAACAATTTTTTTAAAATGCTGACTCTGCACTGATTTTGCCATTTTTCTTTGAAATGAAACTGTCACCGGGAAAGTAGAACTCATCAGTTGTACCAATAAATGGGATAAAAAGGATGGTGATCCCAGAAGGGCAAAACAGTTAAAAACAAATAAACCAACAACATTCTGACGACAAAAGAGAGAAGCATTGGGTAGACAGAAAACTGAGAGAGTTAGGCAAGAGGGAAGAGATAAGTGCCCTTTTCTATGCACTTCTCAAGTACCTGTTCCTGTTGGGAGAAAAAAAGAAACCTAGATCTTAATACTTTCATGGCAACTTTAGAAAATCACTACAGAGCATCACACTTCTAGGCTTTCTATCTTCCCTAGTAAATTACTATCCCACCCGAAACCTCATCCAGGACATCCCTGGAGAGGTCACCTGTTTTCATCACAGCTGGTATCTAATAGAGACATAAGAGAATTTAATCACAAATTATCAGGGAGATTTCTGTTCAAACAGCCAAGAAAGCTGCTGATGTGTTGTTGCTGGAGATGCTGAAGAAGGGTAAGAACAGCCAGGAAACCATGGTGTGTCTAGTTCGGGAGGTCACGCTGGTGGATCCGCTAGTATCACCCCAGCCAGCCCAGGCTGAAACACCCTGAGACAGCACAGCATATGAAGGAGACCAAAGTGATCAAACAGCCCATGCATGAGCTTGCGCCCATTTCAATCACACTGGCTCAATTTAACAGGATATTCATGGATTGCTTAGAAAAAGTCAGTCCTGTTTGAGAAATGAGCCCATAAAGGTCCCTGATTGGACTCCTCCTGGAATAAGCACTTGCGTGAAGAACAGAGTGCTTTTATTGCCTCTCTCTCCAGCCTAGATAAGTTTCCACAGTCAAAATTTTCAAGAATGACTATTGATTCTGGGTACTCAGTTTGAAACATCTTGAAGAGCTGATTCGTCTTTCATCAGGAGATGAGCAAGAATTTTCAGAGCAGTGGTCTCAGATAAAGTTGTGTCAAATCAGAAGCTCAAAAATTAGGTTGCAAAAATAACACATCACTTTTTAAAATTGTGGCAGGTTAAAATAAAGCGTGCTAACTTGATGGTTTTGCCTTGAGTTTCTTGTACAGTTTATTCATGCAGTGTCTTCCAGGTCCTTTTTCTTTCTATTCTAGTCCATCTTTTACAAATCCATGTTAACATATTCATTTTGCAGAGACATGGAACATATTCTTTAAATGCTTTTATTGATGGAGATGGGAGATGGGCTTCACCGCACATTGCTTATGATTCTTTTCAGGTGTATGTTTAAATAGAGAATGAAATAAGTCAAGTATAGACAGATACTTGGTTAAAATACATTATGCATACTGTGAGATAAATATAGATGAGAAATGGAAAATGCCCATTTGCTAAGAGCTGAGTCAGGTATCTGAGAGCAATGTAGGCTGTGCCCTTTAGAGTTCAACTCCAAATTTTTACTCAAGTTTGCCAAGGAGTCATGACTCCCATATTACCCAGCGATTGTGTGCCAAATCTATACAAGAGCGAACCATTGCTTTCTACAGGCCCTGAACCTCAGCTGCGCAGGATGTAAACCTGAGGCCTCTACACTTTTTCACTTGGGACACTATGTTTTTATGGTTATTTTAAATGCAAGCAGCAGTGAATAAGTGAAATCCTGCTTTCAGTTGGCACACAAGAAGAGCCAGCACAAAAATGAACACAACTCAAGTCTCAGCCTCATGCATACAGGACATGACTGTCTCTAGCCCTGTTGATAGGGGACAACACCACATGAATTACAGCAATGCTCAGATAGAGGTCTAGCCTCTGTCTAGTCATAACCAGTGCTATCCCTGGCTTAAAAAGAATTTGAGAATGGTACTATTGCTTTTTAAACTCTTGGTTTTGTGGATTTCAGTACTGATCTACTTGCATGGGGCATATATTAAAAATATTGTTGGTAGCTCAAACTAGGTTATTGATAAGTAAAGGACTTCATGACCCTTTCACGCCACCTTTCTCACTAAATCTGTGAATTCCATTTTTACTACGCTAAAAATGGCTGAACTTTTGCTTTTCAAATATCTCAAGTAAATTGTCCTATTGCTTAAGTGCTTCAGGAGATTCCCTCCAAAATGGAGTAGGGATGGGATTCATTTCCAAGCTGTTTTTTTCCAGCAGCATAACTTATATTTTTCTTGTTCCTGGGTGGGCCCATTGCCTCCCTTTTTCGGGGTTCTCTGTGCTTGGTGTTTTCGCTCTCCCTGAGTGGAGTCCCGTCCTTACAACATAAACCTGCTGCATCACCCCCTTCTGCAATGCAAGGAGACTTCCCATGGCTTTGCTGCCCGAGTATCAAGCCACAGGGAAGAAGAGGTTTGTGAAGTCCAGAAATAAGCTTTGGGAGAATAAAGGACAGCTAAGTGTTGGCCACTGTGCGAAGGCGCTGTATACACTGTCCCTGTGGACCATGCCTGGGAAGCAACATTAACTCCTAAGCTAATTGCTAAGGACTGGCTTGCATCCACATGGTTAAGGACCAGCACTCTCTGAAGTGAACTGGCTATGTTCATACTGTGTAGCGCTTGGCCTGGGTCCCCGCTGAGCTGCAGGTAGTGCCCCAAAGACCTTAAGTCAATAATTATTATAACATGATTTTTTTTTTAGTTTGAAATTCTCCAGATAATGAAAGGACTGGGTTGCAGCCTGCCAGAATTATGTTTTTATAGCAGGATGTAAGCATGTTTTGTGTTCTGAAGCATGACATGAAGGTCAGTGGAGGCACAGGAGGGCATGAGGAGGTCCTCCATGGTTGGAGGACTGTCCGGAGTAGAGTCTGGTCCAACTCATGACAGGTCTTTCTGTCTGGGCAATCCTGGAAAAAGTACCTGTCAGTAGTGTTAAAGTTTCTCCTTGGAAGAAACCAGTTGGCTTGTTCCAGACTGGAGGCAGGAGTGAGCTTATATGCATGCCATGTAGACAGTCGGGTGAGCGGAGCCCTGGAGGGAAACAGCAGGAGCCAAATCGGCTCTACAGACAAAAGGTGCTTTCACATCCCCACCTTGGTCTCACCAGGTAAGATGCTAAACATGGAACGAGCAATGCAATTTTTCCTCCCGTTACCTGCAGAATAGGCAATGCTGGTCCCCATGCTGGTTGTCGGGTGTTGACACAAATATCAGTTTCTAGGTGTTGGTGGCACATGGCTTTTCAGTCACTACGAATGCTGAGAGCTTAGCAAAATGAGGACTATACTTGTGTCTTGGCTTTACAATATTTTAGTTATTTTCAAAAGTTAATATGACTGAACAGCAGTTTTTGTTTATATCTCTAAACTGCCGTATCCTTTGATTTTGGGCTTGTATAGGGTTTTAGCCTTACTTTTAACCTTACCACTTAAGATCTATAAAATATTCTTTTAAAAACAAATTAAATAACACCCAACTAACCAACTTCAGTAGCTCCCTCATCCTACTTACAGTCCATGTTTTCAATAATGCAGTTCTGGCTGAAAAGCAGTATGAGACAGCATTTGTCTATATAATGTGTAGTATATTTACAGTAATAGATGAAAATATTTACTTTAAAATATAAATGTAATTATATAAGTATAACTACAGATAAGACTGTGCCTCTTTAAGCCAGCTCAAATTGCAGCTTCAAATTACAACAATAAAACAGCTTCAGATTAATGACCTTGATTAATTCATTATGGATAGGAGAAAATGCCACTCATTATAGGCTGGGCTTATACTGCCTGACCTCATTTCACAAGCTTTTCTTTTCCTGCAACGGAGGAATGTCCGATAAAGCACCAGGTGAGCCTTTCCTCCAAAAGGTGTTGCTAAGCAATCAGCTGCAGGGTTATAAATGTTGAGTGTTTAATATACGGTACCCGGGAGTAGAGATTAACGAAAAATTTCTTTCCAGGTATTAAGGGAAATAGGATGGCTCAACTGAACAGTGCTGGAATAGTTTGGAAACGGTAATTAACCCAATTTGAAGGTAGTCAACAGTATATATATACAGACTGAACTAATTTATCTTGTGCCTTATGAGCTGAGTTGTAAAACCTAGATACATTAACGATTTAATAGGAGGAACAATTTGATTTGTCATTACCAATAGGTATGTAACTAAATTAATCTCCTGCATACTTTGTGCTGATGAAGTCATGCTTAGACTTCCCTTTGTAGATTTACATTGTATTATATACCCTCTGCACTAACTTTAATCACAGCTAAGAAATACACTGTACAAGTCAACCTACTCCGAAACACTGAAATATTTTCAGAGTGATTTAGAAACCCAAGAAAATCATGGAAGTCAAAATCAAAGATCAGCTTTAATATTCAGCCCAATGATGTACATTTGATTAAATATTAATTCACGGAAGTTTATTAAGTACTTACAGCTAAGCTCTCTTGATCCATGTGAAGAGCATGGTCATGTATATAAACCTGATAGTTGAAAAAGGACAGGTCAGCCTAGTAGATTCCACTTAAATCTTTCCTGCAGTTCTTGTCTAATTAGTGCTCTACCCTTATAAGTTGCTGACATCATTATCATGGAGTTATTAAAATGTTGCTGTAAGACAGATATTCAGGCATTCACCCAAGACCTTGAAAAACGCAGAGTCTCTCTGGAAACATAACAGGGAGAAGGGGCTGAGCAAAGCGACCAGGGACAAAAGGATGGTAACCGAATTCCGGTTTATTCAAAGAATTTGACCAAGAGCAAAACTTTTACTACCTGTGGTGGAGCTACAGTCAAGATGGGAACATTTAGAATTGTGTTGCTTTCTTGTGAAAAACAAAAAAGAAAAAGCCACCAGATACAGCAGCTTCCTGAACCACTTAGTGGGATATTAAGCGGGAAAAGGAGCACAGAGCGTATACTGCAAGCTGGGATGCTGAAACATCCAAACTGCAGTGAAACACTTCTGTGTTTGCCTCCCAACATGCATAGCCTTCTCACAAATTTCTCAGAAGAAGAGTTTTAGCTATACTTCTGGCCTTTAACTTCTCAGATGGTACATTACATCATTTACCATGGCAAATACATCCATAGCTACCAGCAAATGACTTTCTACTTTCAGCCCCCTGCTTTGAGTGTCAAATAAAGTCAACACGAGGACAGAGCTGCTTTTTTCCCCATCCACAGTTGTTTCTTGGTTCCAAGGTCTCATACTGTAATTTCTTGGAGAAGGTTTTTGCTTGTGAGAAACTGTTAATAGCATTTAATTTGGTATCATTGCTCTGAACTCCCAGTTAAATACCACATTAATTCAGAGCTCCCCTGGGTGAGTGAGTTCACAGTATTAGCTAACCTCTTCTGCTAGAAGTCTCAGATGTGATTTAGCAATAATTCTGTGTATTGTGACAGAAACGGAAACTCATCATTAATTAAAAGTGTAAGCAAAAATGATTTCTGTAGTTGGACCAACCAGCATTCAGATACCAGCTCTTCGCATTGCTTTTTGACTGTGTTAAAGCAAATTTTCAAATTCTGCATAATCAACCTACCAAGTCTCACCTCCGGTAGAAAAACAAGGCAGTTTCCAGAATGCCATAAAGCGCCTGTGAACAGTGAGCTAGCTGGATCCTTGAAATATTTAGATTTTGATCCTCCTTTCAGGAATGGAAAATGAGCTGCAAATTTGGGGAACACCCAGCTTTTCCTTATTACTATCAACTTGTGAATTGTTGGCTACTATTTTAAACTCCTTTAAAAAGTCCTCCAAGGTGTTATTAATCGGATCCACAAAGGGATCAAGCTCAGGTTTTTCAAAGAGCCTCTCAGCTGCTACCCACAGATCCCTGACTTCTCACCAGGAACGCACTTTTAGGTGCCCAGCCGCCTAAATCCTGGCAGGGCTGAGCTGTCCGGCACCTCAGGTTTCCACTCGTCTTCCCCATATCTGCTAGGTATTCCCAAGTACGGAGGGAGGAACATGCTGACTTTACCCCCCAGTGCCAGAAGAAGGCTTTCTGCTGGTGGTGGTGGTTACTTCTATGTAGGGCTCTAGTCCTTACTTCTTGGAGCTGGTTTTACCTAATTACAGTTTAATGTTTTATTCCACATGCTTGTCTGTAACCCCTGTCATGTGAATGCCGTAACCGTTAAGTTGCCCGTGCTTCTGCCTCCATGACTATTGCCAGCAACTCAGCTTCAAAGGCAGGACAGCGCACGCCGTCACTCAGACATCTCGTGCCTGGCAGGCGGGGGGCTCTCACGGAAACCGTGGGGTCAGTCCTGCAGTCCCCCGATCCTGTCCTCAAGCCGGTAGGGCCCTGAGCCCAGGTCTTCTGGTCTAGGCTGAGTCCTGCAGTCACCGGTCCATTATACAAAACGCAGACAGCATCACCACCAACACACACGACACCATCCTACTACCATGCTGCTAAGGCGGGCTGAATCCCAAATTAATCCCACCAGTAATATAACCTCCTTACACTCTCAATGGAAAAAACAAACCCCTATTTTAAGTGGACAGGACTGCCCTCTGGAGGCACCACTGTTTTCCTACATAGTCCACAGACAGAAGAAAGTGCGTAAGCTAGATGGACTGCAGGTCTCCAGAGACACCTTACTGGTCACATACGAAATTTATGAAGCCATGTTAGGTACGGCTGATCATCTCCCTCTGCTGAGGTCAGGAGACGGCAATTTTGGTACCTGAGTTGATCAGACTGGGCTCTACCCTAAAGGCCTCTCTGGGCTTAAGGATTTCACTAGGTAGCAGGGCGCATTGGAGTTATTTGCTCCAAAGCTGGGCCAAAGTATTTTCTGTGGATTTCTCTCCGTGGCCCAGGTTCAAGCAGGACTCTAACTCCTGCCTTCCCGTTGATACAATACTCTGTTAAATAAATGAGGACCTATGCACTTTCAATTCCCCAAAGACCATGGGCGCATCACAGACTTTCTCAGGAGCAAGTCTTAAACTAGCTTTTCTCTGGTCAACACCAGACTCTGCTCTCTTTTTCAGTGCCTGGCAAAAAACAAGTCTTGCAGAAGTGTCAGCGTTACCCAACAGAGCCACGTGCCCAGGAGGACCAGCGACGAGCACAGCAGCCCCGCAATGATGACATGGCTTGTGGCGTTGTGAACGGCCTGTGCTGGCCAATATCAGACAAGTCCGACAGAGAGGAAGAGGCCTCAGAAGTACTACGTTGCTACAGATTTCACGAGAAGCCAGTGGCTAGATAGAAATGAGAGATGCAACCAGAAACCGACCTGGTCTGTCCAGCTGAGCTGCCAACTACGAGGTTGGTGTACAGCCACCCCAAACCCAGCCGGCTCCTTCCTGCCCATCTCTAGAGTTATGAGTTTTGCTGCTCACAAACCAGCTTGTACTGTGTCCTGGCAGCAAATTAACAGAGCCAGAAGGTGGACACAAGCCTGGGGGTTGTCGCTGCTCCTGCCGAGTTACCTGGTTAGGTGGCTGCAGTGTGGCAGCTCTGTGACACCGTGGCAGTTGGGTCCTGGTTGACCTGACTGGCCCTTTTCCAAGGGCCACCAAGGGCAGTTCGGCAGCAAGAAGGAGAGGGGCAAAGAAAAGGACCAAATCTCAGGAGATCACACAGGAGACCTGCAACAGGAATGAGAAACTGGAGTTCAAATGTTCTCACCTCACAGAAAGTCACCCCCAGTCTGCAGCTCAGGGGGCTTTGCGGGGAGATTGCAGCTGCCTCCAGAACAGGGCTGTTCCCACAGAAATGTGGCTCTGAGGGTTTGTTTTTCTTTCCCAAAGAAATTGATGTGGGGAAAAGATAAGTGTGACTGTGGGATTTGCAGGATGTATGGAAACACTAGCATTTCTGCAGGGTGTGCATGTCCGTTTTGGTGTCATAAACAACACGGGAAGGTTGTCGGGTCCTGACACCTTCATTCATTTGGGGCTGTGACTTGCTCTACGGGCAACTCTCCTTTGGCACCTCCAGGACGACTTTTAAGGAGATGCTCTGAAGAAGTAAAGGTGTTGGAATCCATCCCTGGGTGAATGAATGATTAGATGCTTTTTCATTTACCCAAAGAACAGATTTTTTTTTTCCTCCTAGAAGTACTGGGCGAATGAAAGGTGTCACCCAAACCTCACAGTGAGTGTGACTTGGCACAGACTAATTCCCAGAGGTGACACTGTTTTGACCCCTTTCCTCCTAGCCCAGTGTGCCTATGGGGGAAATCTTCCAGCAGGAAGCCTGGAACGCAACATCACAATTTTAGCAAAAACTGAGGAAAAAGAGTCTTTTCCGAATCTGCCTCACTTTTTCAATGAAAATTATTAAGGACATTAATTTTTAGGCAGCACTCAAGTAAATTCACTAAAGTCATTATGGGACTCAAGTCTGATGATTTGATTTGCCTTACCTAGAGCAAACCATACCCTTCATCTCAGGGTTGCTCCTAGTTGTCTGATGACTCCAGTTTCACCAACCATTTACAAAAAGGGCAATACTCCAACTCTTATTAGGTTTTTTTCAATTTGCTAAGGCTTGTGCTTTTGGATCTGTTTGCAACTAAAAAATTCATGTGAAGAAATGGAGCTGAACCCAAGTAAACTAACCTCGTGGGGTAATTTGGGGGAATTCAGACCTGAAGCTTCATTTAAATTTCCACCACTGCACCTCTTCTCTCAGGAGCAAAGACCTCGTAAGCCAAAACTGCTTCTCAACGTGCCCACTTTRCACCCTGTCTGTGGAGGGTCGTACCAGCGGTCCAGCTGGTCTCCCACATTAAACCAATAACCTTTAGCTGAGCTTGTTGAATCGCAAGGTCAAATTGGATAATAAATTAACCTGATCTCAAGCTTGGATGCAGGTGACAGCATTTCTCCATCCCCTGGAAATGAAAGGTAGAGCAATATTAAACCACAGAGCATTAAACAGCTAGCTTTGCTCTCCAAAATGTCCTTCCCAACTTGTACTTTGCWACCCTCTTCATGTACAGCCACACATGCACAGTTCTGCTATGAAGTAATCTCAAATATATCCTTTACAGAATGGCTCTTCTTTTTCTTTTCTGCCCCTTGTTTTAGACAGCATTTCTGCTGTTTGAGCTAAGGGTATAGCTCTTGTTCAGACACACACCTCTTTCTCTCTCGCATTCATTTTAGCCTTTCCTACATAATCCATAGCCATAGCACAGTGTTAATGCCACCGTAGTCCTTCACAGAAGCAGCTGTGAGTTTGCAAACTACAGCGGAGTCAACCAGTGCTGGGAGGATTTTTTTTTTTTTATGTTCACAGACTGTTAATGTGCAGAAAACAATTTTCTCCCGTTTGTTTGAAAACATTCAGTGACTTTTTTTTTTTTTTTTTTTAACTTCTCGTGGTCCGTGGCTCACTCCTGACAATTCAGCTCTGACTCCTCACTGTGGCTGGGTCCTTTCCCGTAACTGGTGACTGCTGTCTTTGCAGCCAGGGTTTTGATGATAGTGCTAAAGGATAGCCAATTTTAAATTCCCTTTCCATCTGTCCTGAAGACTGGAGATTATGACTTCTTCCTCTGACAGCTGTTATCCTTTATTGCCTACAACCTGTAAAAATGGGGGCCCATCCCATACTGACCTGTACCTTCAGAGGACATTTGTGTTATTTAACTTGCCTGATGTAGAAGTTTAGTCATTTCTCAGAAAATGCAGTCACTTCCAAAAACTAAATAGAAAAAATAAAGAGAAAAAGAAAATAGAAAAAGAAAAGGTGTCATCTCATTCCTGTCTCAGTCTGAGGCATGGAAAATGTGACTTGTCAATAGGAGTGGTGAAAATGGCCCCATTCTGCAGCTCATTTTCAGCTTCCGCATGGTTTTTGCCCAGAGATAATTTCTTCATCCTTTCAATGCATGTTGGGAGTTCCTATGGTAATACGGCCACTTTAAGATAGATTTGTAAGATGGAACCACTACTGCTGTGAAAACTCACTGCCCAGGCAGATTTAGAAAAACGGCAACACTTGGGTGTCRTAAGATAGCCTCGGGAAGTAAGATGGTATGTTAGGGCTGTCTTTTGCATCCACGTAAATTCTCCCAGTATAACAACTCACCTAGAGATGGTGAAACCCACCACTGGGATGCAGGGAGAAGGACTTCTACTTCAGGAGTTGCTGCGAGCTCCCTCTGCTCTCAGTGCACATCGTGGGGCCGAGGGGGACGTCTCACCTGCCCCAGCCCGCGCTGTGGGAGCCGGCTGTGCCTCTGCGCCCGCGGGCATCACCGGCGCTGTCCTCGGGGGGACAGCCTCTTCCTTCCAGGCCCTTTTGCCCAGCTGCTCTGCTTGCAGTGAGGTTTCATGGGGTAGAAACCACCGATGGAAATCACCATGGTATTTTTGCCATAAACATCGCACATGCCCCTAGAAAGCCTCCAGGTGCCCTTTCCTGTTACACCTAGGACCAGTGACCCCTTCTCCTCCTCTCCACCATCTCTCCACAGGCCCTCCAGGGCAGGAACCAGCCTGAACATCTCCTTCCTTCCCAAGCCCTCCTTCTCCCTGGGCACAGAAGCGCTCATCCTGCAGCTGCCCAAGGCCCAGCAGCTTGGACCTCTCCTAAAACCTCTCCTAGACCTCTCCATTTTGGCCCCATCCACCTGAGTGAGGGGTTTAGCTGAAAGGCTTTTCCGGACAAGGAGTCTGGTGGGTCTAGGATTTTACCCAATAGCTTTCCAGAATTTTTAGACCTGCTGTGTCCAGAGGCGATAGAAAAACAAGCATGGATATGGGAAGCTGTCCTCTCTGGGGTCGTACCAGTCACACCGAATTCGTTAATCTAGCTGTGGAGATGTCCTCTTGAGTTTTGCTGGCACAGCGTGGGTTCACTGCTCCAGATTTTTGTGGGAGGGAAGCGTAGGGAACGCTCTCCCATAAGTAAATTGGAGATTTGCCTGAGGAAGGGCAGCTGCACTGGCCTTCAAAGACTTTTTTTTTTAAATAACAAATCAAGATCTTTTTTCAACTTTGTCCCCATTTTAAAGCAAAGTCCCAGTGTAATTTCCATGCTAATCAGATGAAAGCTTGCAAAATACATTTCCTTCAAGATCTAGGGACATGTATGAAGTTAACTCTGGGTGACCTGTGACTTTGTCAGTGACACACATGATTTAAATCCATGCAAATGAAAATCTTGCCCATGCCACAGGCAAATTCCTTGCTTTTCCCATGCTGCTCTCAAGGAGCTGGATATGTTTGATGAGTGAAGTCTTAGTGATGCATTTCAGCAATAATTCATAACCCATACATAATTTAGGAACTCACTGCACTCCCCCTGTAACACAAGTTGTACAGCATGTACACACAAGGCTAGACAGTGGCTTTAAGGAGGCTCCAGGCATAATTCACAGTAAGAATAAGTTTGATCCATCTCCAATTTGCACCTGCCAGATCATGAAGGGAGCTAATTGGATTAAAATATTGTAATTATCATTTCATTTATGTGTGGTAAAACCTTAGGGAAACATTTTAAATAGCAGAAAATTTGAGGATGCAGTCTCTGAAGTCTGCTGCTTAAAAACTTAATGCTCCCTCCCTTCTCCATTGCCTGAGATTCAAATTTGATTGCTAACAAAAAGCAATCTTGATGAGAGATGTACATGTAGCCAGTGTAGCGCACACAGACCACAAAATACTACTTGGTTTGATCAGGCAAATGTGTTCATATTTATCAGGGCTACTTGGATGCCTTTTACATCATCAATCTGCAAAGACTGTATCCAGCTGTCCCTGCTGTCCCTACACAGGCAAAATTCTTGTTAAACACCCTTAAATGTCCTGACACAGGAGTCCAAATGAGAGCAAGTCGCAAGGCTGGCTGTGAATCTGGAGGAGGAATGGAAATCCCCTTTCTTTTGACATGGCAGTCGTTTCCTTTCCGCAGGGAGATAGTCCTCTGCTTGGAGGTCGAGACGCTGTGGATGCTCCAAGGAGGTCCTGGAGCCTCCAGCACAGAGTTAAACAAGGAGCAGTTCCCGGCCCCGCTGACCTCCCTTTCCAGCAGAGAGCAGGACACGTGTCCCCACAAGGAGCTGGAAAGCCACCCGCCACCCAGCACGTGCCCCTGGGCAGCATTCGCCAGGTCCGAAGCGCAAAGCAGTCAAGCATTTGGATGGGATCCAAATGCCCAGCTGGGATGAGATGTGTCTCATGAGCACTGATGAGTATCACCGAGGAGCCGGGAAACTACGCGCCCCTGCTGCTGCTCACTCAGAAGGTTTATTTCAGAGACGAATCAAACAGAATACAAGGAGAGGCAAAAACAGGCCAAACTGATGCCCTCTCTCACCTAGTGGGTGCTCTTCAGGGGACGTAATTTGTGTTGCGTACTGCAGTGGATTTACATGTTGCATTTTAAGATGCAGACCTCMGCTTTCCCAAGCTCCACATCAGTTCAAGATCTCAGCCTGGATCAGATGTGGAACTGTTTTCATCTGGGTGCTTAGTACTCAATTCTGTATCAAAAGATCTCTAATTAATTTCTGTATTTTTTCCTGACACTGAGTCAGGAATAAACAGTCATGGCCATGATRAGAAACAGCATATAACGTTGCTGTGCTCTTGTTTTCACAAAAGCCCTAGGGTTCATGCCTTGGGTCTGGTCTGCTCAGGTCTGCTGTGGAGCTAACATCTAACTATTGATCAAAAACAACTTAATGCTTCACTGAATGGCCAGTCCTAACTGAAATTTTGTGTTTTTGTCAAGAGCAGAAAGGTGGCAACAGGAGAGCAAACATCACCCTTACAGAAAAACATTAAAGGAAACTCCATTTTAGGGAGTGTATTAACAATCTACATGAGATACAGGTCTCTAAACAGTCCAGACTGCAACTCAGGCCCTGCTCACGCCTGCAGTGAAGGACGGGAGTACACAAGGGCAGTTTTAGTACTTGGTTCAACACTTTGCATGACAGACGGCAGCCTGGAGCCTACTGGACACACTTACCAGATCTCAAGGTTACCATTTCTTTTTTGGGGCAGCCAACTCAATGCACAATATATGGATCTGATTTTCAAAAGGCAACACCCCACCCAGTCTGGAAACTGGAGACTTTGTAAGACGTCTCCATTAGAGAAGCAGAAATCAGTGCATGCTCAGTCATTAGTCATTCTGGAAACCTCTGCCTTGGTGAGTCAACCAAGGAGCCTGGCATACTTGGCAAGCTGTAAGGGAATCTGGTTTTGTTTTTTTCCCACCACCCCTAAGTTTGAAATTTCAGCTGCACAAGCAGCAATCAACCTGCTTGGGAAATCTTCTGGCAGGGAACGTGACATGAAATCAATTTCTGGTCTCACTGCGTCACATTTAACATGTCTAGAGAACATTTGGCCTACAAGTTACCTCTCTCCATAAAAATAGCAAACAAAGAAGCAAATCTCGCCAAAGCAAGCTATTTGATGATCTTCTATCGAATGCACAAGCCCACAGGAAAGGGGAAAAAAGTCAACTGAAAAGTAGAATTTGCCATCTGCCCGCTTTTCTCCAGGTTATCTCCAAGAAAGGCAGCACAAAGGACAGTTGCACACAAACACGGCAAATACGGGCACTGTTAGTTCAGCTAAACACTGATCAGAAATAGAATTGCCATTCATGCAGTTCTCCAAGCTTTAAGTCAGCCATGACAGATTTAGCCTGGATTTATATTCTCCACCTGGCCATCCCAGTAAATCATCAGATCCGCCTGTTTCCAACAGGCATAGCTTGCTATGGACTGCAACAGAAAGCTAAACAACGTAGTTCTTGTTAACAGAACTACCAAGACTGCTGTGGATTTATGCAGCCATATAAAGGTGTTTTAGGATTGTGTCGTGTGCTTAGTGTTGATTTTGCTTGCCATATAAAGGTGTTTTAGGATTGTGTCGTGTGCTTAGTGTTGATTTTGCTTGCCTTAGCAGGACACCATGCGAGGAATTCAGCCTTCCCAGGTGTAAGCCTCTAATGCGTCTCTGTGCAGTCAATGGATCTTCCATGGGACTGCACAATCCACACGTTAGCAATTTTTTATACCCCTGCTCAATAGGCTTTTGCCACTTATACGTCTCACTTGTGCTACAAATATACTTTTTTTGGTCTTTAAGTCTGTACACTGGTACAGTGTTGATATAAAAATGACCTTGCTAAAAAAGACAAAGAAAGTCAATGGAAATAAAACTTTGAATGCTTACCTGTGAAATTCACATTAACCTTGGGTTGTAACTGTTGCATTTCTGTGATCCAAGGGATTTGACCGACATTCTTTGGCGATGAGACAAGTAATCCATCAGCAAAACTGTTCCTTTAGTTTCCTTGAGCCACAACTGCAAGTGTCCATTTCAATAGCAGAGGAGCTGCTGATTCTCCAGCGGAGCTGCCTAGGTGAGCACAAAATTGTACAAGCAAGCTGACAAAACCCTGAAGAGGCATGGGAACGCAATATATCTGGGCTCGCCAGCTTGGCTTAGCATCACTGCATTAGACAACCCAGTGACAGAACTGGCTGGGATCCACAACACAGCTGACTCTCCCTGATCTTGGATGGCTGAGAAGCCAAAGGCTATAACACTTTAATGATAGATTCTTCTAGAGATCCCAGCACCAGTGGTGGGCATCACATTTGGGAGCAAACAACAGCTACCATAGCTTCGAGCAGAGTAAGGCAGCACTTGAGTTTTATGCCATAACACAGTTCCCACCCCTGCTGCCTATAGCAAGCTCTGAGGCCCTACCACAGCCCCTACCATCCAAACAAGAGCCCACAGAGACAGGAAATCATTACTCAACGGACATGATGGCAATGTGCAGGCCAGAGCTTAGCATGTGCTGCTTTGCTTAATAAATGACAGAGACTTGTCTGCTGTGCTGGCTGCCAAGGGACACTTGAACTCTTTAAACATCATTAAGCCGTTAGCACTCCCCAGGAGCAGCCCAGCTCTCTACTTCATGTTGTAATATGTGGCTCAATATTTTTTATGATGCACAGCGTTTACTTAGCGATAAGACTTTCCCACCTCCTCTCCTTGGAGGATATCAGGGAGATCCCCAGCAGACTGCTTCCCAGAAGAGGTGCATTTACCGTGTGCTCACCTGTGGTATCTGCCTTGTTCTTGTGATGGGACAGGGGGAAGGAGGAGGCATGTTACTGGGACGTGAAAAGGATGTATATTCTTTGACATTGACAGGAACACGTAATCGACCGAACAAGACTTATCTCAGCAGCCTCCTCCTAGGGGGAT
Source organism: Apteryx rowi (assembly GCF_003343035.1). NCBI lineage: Eukaryota > Metazoa > Chordata > Aves > Apterygiformes > Apterygidae > Apteryx > Apteryx rowi. The sequence continues at coordinate 4,016,473 of NW_020448530.1, forward strand.
ACCCTAACTCCAAGCTGGGTCAGATTCCTGCTCTTTCACTAGCAGAGTCCAGCAGGAAGAAGAAAAAGTCTGAAGTTCGGCCAGGGGGCTGTAGATGGCCAACCCTGCCCTCTGTGTTTAGGAAAGGACACAAACCTGATGAGAGAGTCGCAGCCTGCCACCCCACAGAGGAATTTCACTTGTGGTGTGAACTGTCTGTCTGAATGCAACGGAACGGATCGCTCAAGGTTAAATTGGATTAAACTGTTACAGCTCCACTTTCCCACGTGTGGTTTAAATTTAAACGCTATAAATTTCACGGTGAGTTATTAAAACCTTCTTGGCAAGGAAAACTCATCTCTGAAAGAAAAGATTTTCTCCAAGTTTGCAAACCCAACAGGAGGCCTTAAGTCAAGTTAATGGTGAGATTTCCAAGTGGAGGGGAAGGAGGAACTGAGGTATTTAATCACTGGTGTGTGGGAGCAGGAGGCCTGCTGAGCAGTCTGGCTCCGTCTCCCATTTCAGCTGCTCGCCAGGTTTTCAGGGTACATGCCTTGGTCCCACATGTTGTGTCTTGTGGCATGGATGCTTCTGGAGCAGAAGCTGAGCACTGCTCCGTATGGCAGATTCAGAGACAGTGGGAAGTTCTGGGCTAGGTGGATGGAAATTTTAGTGAATATTCGTCAGTGCAAATCAACAAACAAACAGCATGGGAGTCCTCAAAACATCATTCTTTTGAGGAGTCTCATCCTTATGGTCTATCAGTATCACTCAGCAACGTGGTGATCTTTGCATTGGGTGGGTGTAAAATTTCACAGAGGTTCATCAGAACCTTCCTCACATGTGTGTTTGCTCGAGAAGCAACACAAAGACCATCACAAACATCACACGCAGAGATGCTCCGGGACAGTAGGTTCCGCAGCCAGTGTACATCAGCGTGGCCACCTTCATTTCACTGCGGCTGTGGAAGCCCCCCAGTTCACCCACGAGGCATGTGTTTCCCTATTGCTCCCTCTACCTATCGACCAAAAGCCGTTAGGCAGACCCACTGTCCATGGCAGGGCAGCCATGTTATGTCAGGGCTTTCTCTTTCTGCTCATCTCGAGCAATGTTTTTAAGTGTCAGCCACAGCAAGGACAGCACAGGAAGCATTCACCCTTGCTATGTGCCCATCCAGGCTGGACACTAATCTTCAAAGGACTGAAGCACAAAAAGTTCGGAGCTTGGTTCTTTTCTGAACTATCACAGCTCAGCAGGAGATACCAGCCCAGGCCACCCTGCTCCACACACTCATTTCCAAAACCTGCCTTCTGCCCTCCTCTGTTGGAGCGCGTGTTCACAAGCCACTCTTGTACTTTTGGTGACAGAAGCGTTTTCCAGTCTAAAGCCCTCAGCAGGCTGCCCCATCAGACCACACAGGCACAAAGTGCATCGCAAAGCTTCTCCCTTCCTCCTAACGCAGCCGGCGAGGACATGGCACAGAGTCCCACGCGGCGGCGCCTGTCTGTGCTTACGGCTCAGCTCGAAACCACAGGGACAGGCCATGAACATTCAAAACCTAAGAGCAAACGCCTTGGGCACCAAGTCTTGGCTGAGCAATCTCAACTGCTGGCTTCCGCTTCGAAACATTTTGTTAGCGCTAAGATGTCCCTCATCCCCAGCTCTAAGTGCAATTCCCAGGGGATCTGCAGAGCTAACCGGACACTTCCGCCGTTCTCCCTGGTAAACGCCACAAGCAGCTCAGAGGGCAGCAGGCCAAGCTGCCGGAAGTTCAGGCCACGGAGGGACATCTGCTCTGCCCGACCTGGGCTTGGAGGATTCAGGGCCTTTCTGAAAGGACCCAGCTAAGGGCTGGGATACCTGAGCAAGACCAGACCGGGGCACTAACAGTCCTGCGGCTAAACGTGATGTTCTTGTTTAGAGGAGATCAACTCAGCCCTGGCGTGCGAATTTACATCATAAAAAAGAAAAAAAGAAGGAGGGTCTTTTCAAGGCTGCGGGTTAGGGGGCCCCTGTGGCTCCCCGAAAGCCGAGCTCCTTCCGGCGCTCAGGAAACGCCGCCTGCCGCAGCCCTGCCCGCGGCCTTGGGCGCCGCGGCGCTGCTCCGCGCTGCCACACGGTGTCAGAGCGAACCTGCAGCTGCCTCCGCCGCAGCACGAAACACCCGCTGCCCTTCGGAGGCTTTTATAGCCCGCAGCTGCTATTCGTGGGGACGAACCGGCCATTTCAGCCTCGGGGGCTGCCGGCCCCAGGACGGGGCGACGCGGCCGGCCCGGGAGGCGCAAAGCGCCAGCGGGAGCGGCGAGCGGCGGCTGGAAGGGAAGCGGTGAGGGCTGCCTTCCTCCACCGCGCAGCTAGCTGCTCCGGCCCCGGGGCTCTGCGGAGCGCCGAAGACCCTGTTGAAGCTCCTCGGCTGAGCAGTGCCGGTGCCCGGCGGCGAGCCAGGCTTTTTCCCCCGGCGGCGGCCGCCGAGGCGCTGGCGCCCGGCACCGCCGTCGCCAGGCTCCCGCACCAGCGGCCACGCAGGTAGGAAGGCTGGCGAGAGGCTGCCGTGACCACGCAGGGAGGAAGGCTGCCGAGAGGCTGCCGTGACCGCGCAGGGAGGAAGGCTGCCGAGAGGCTGCCGTGACC
>NW_020448530.1:4019117-4150259 GCF_003343035.1 Apteryx rowi
CGCAGGGAGGAAGGCTGCCGAGAGGCTGCCGTGACCGCGCAGGGAGGAAGGCTGCCGAGAGGCTGCCGTGACCCCTTGGGCATCGAGCCGCGGACGAGCCCAGCCAGCAGGACGCAGCGCAGCGGCGTGCTCCGGGAACACGGGGCGATCGCAGAAGAAAGGGGGGTACGGTTCAGGGAGTGCTAGGACACAGGGAAGCCTCGAGAGCATGGAAACGCTTGGCTTCGTCCAACGCTGTGTGCTGTGTGTTGGCATGCGGGCGTTTTGACACCCTGCACGAACATCCGGCAGGGAACGGCAGGACTCAGTGCTCCCCTGCCCATGCAACCGCTTTCCACGCAGGGCTCAAGCGCTTGAGCTGAGAGTGTAATTGCCTGTGCACAGCCAGAACACAGAAGCGTGGCTGCAGGTAAAGCGGAGCCGTTTGTGAAGGAGCTGCCTTTGCCCTGCCCCAGGCTTCTGGTCTGGTCAGGAAGGAGAGAATGTGATTTGGCAAGAAGACTTGGGAAAGATGGTTTTACTGCATTTAAAATATGAAACATTTGTTTTGTGGGAATATTGCTTTGGGATGCTGTACCAGGCCTTAAAAATACTCAAAGGCCCTAGTAGGAGACTGAAAGCCCCCCGCGCTGCCTGGCAGCCGCACTGTGAGAGGCTCCTCACACYCCAGCAGATCCACCAGCAAGGACCAGAGGCAGAGGGTGTCCAGCGGCGGTGGGAGGGCAGGGGAAACCTCTCAGCACAAGGCACAATCAGAAACGGAGCGAGACCTCCATGCACCTGTAAAACCCAAGGACAGCGAGGAATCGCAGCGGGAATCACACATGCTAGCACTTAACACGCTGTCTAGACAGCACAGCCGCCCGGCCCCGCAGGGACGGAGGCACCCGAGCACGGAGCAGCTCCGGTGTCTGGGAGTCCCCAGAAGGGATCTGTGCTGGCACAGATGCCTCTCGCGCTGCGCATCGCTACAGACAACCTCAGCGTTTTAGCACGGAGGGCTGGTGAAATGAGGAGATAAAACATATGTTTGGAAAAAAACAAAACAAACCAACAAGGGAACCGGGAAGGCAGAGGGGCCTGGGAAATGGGAGGCATCTCTCAAATGTGCTTACACAACACAGGATCTGCGGGACAAATATCTAAGATGTTTCTGTGCAGACAGGCAGAGTCAGACATTACCAAATGCAATTAACTGCTTCGTTACCATCTAAGCAAACCAATCAGTCTCCGCTGTGTTTTGCTAGAGACGATAACTCTGGCAGGTTTTTTCTCAGCTTAATGCAGAGACACAAACATCACCCTCTAGACTGCAGCTATTGCAAAGCAGCCGTTACAGACACACTCCAACCCTGCATCGCTGTTCCGCTCCCCAGCTCAGTCACTGGGAACAAATTTTAGATTTCCTCCGCTGCTTTAGGCATGCTGATATCACACCAGAGAGCCACCATTAAATATGTTAAGCGGCCCCCATGAAATCAGACAGAGGTGTTCCTAGGGACCCAGGCAGAAGTGTTGGAGATGAGGGAAGATTTTAATCTTCAGAGGTCAACCTTTACCGCTGGGTGCCTATGTTTAAAGTGTGCACCAGGACTGGAAAGTTTTAACAAGCCAAATGAAGGCTAGAGACTGCTTTTAGAATGGAACCAGTCTGCAAAGAGAAAGGGAACCCACTGATCACTCTCAGGGGACAGGGAAGAGGAGAAGCTGTAATTTTTGAGTTGGAACCCAAAGCCACCACAGGCCTCAACATACCTGACTGAACACATTACTTTTAGAGCAACTTAGACRTTTCCTACAAGCTCTCTTCTTCCCACTAGACATGTCTCTGGACAAGGGTCCAGGTGACTGGCACAGAGCAAAAGGTCTGACATGCAAGAGAAATGCAAAGAATTGACTGAGAAACTCAAGGTTAAGCTTCAAAGTGCAGTTAAAAATATCATAGCCTGGAGACTTTGGCATCTCCAAGACTTTCAGTCTATGGAGAAGATTAAGGTCTAAGTACAATAAAGAAGACTGTACTTACTTCTAGGATGAGGCACAGCTGATTTACAAAAGGGATTATTCAAGGTTGTTTGAGATAGCAGGACAGGACAATCCAGTCTCGTGTTCCCAAGTCTTTTAATAAACTCTCTCTCCAATGCCTCTTCTGTAGGATGAAGATAACGTACCTACAGCAGTGAATAATTAGGACAGGTGTATTGGTGTGTTAGAATGCTGGTGCCATAGTTACCATGGTAAGATAAGGCACACTATACAATTTGCAGGGCTGAGGAACAAACTACTATACAATATCCTATGGACTCTGCTACAGTGCATTATTGCAACACCTCTGCTGCAAAGCTCAAACAAATATGCAGAACAGTCCTTCAGCGTGACAGTCTCTGAAGGAAGCAGCCTTGTCTGTGGGCTCGGAGGAGGCTCAGCAGAAGTCCCCGAGGGCCAGCAGCCCGCCCCCCACATCCAGGCAGGGGAGAGCTACGGGACCCCAAGTCCAGTCCTTGAGGGCTGACACACTCTTGTGTGCGAATATGAATAAATCCCTTTTGTGTATGATACTTAATTACACCTTGTGTTGTACATCACAGCAACATCTGTGCAGAGCCAGCCACTATTATCCATGCCCAGTTCCTTAGACAAACAGAATTATCCTCCCTGCTTTATGGCTGGGGAACTGAGGCACAAGACAGATTAGGAATCAGATACAGTGTCCTTGGAAGTCACTGCAAGGGCTTTGCCTTAATCCCAAAGTGACTTGCCTAAAATTTGCAAGAGGAGCAGGAACAGAACTCCAACTTCCCGATTTCCAGCCCACTGCGTCCATCACGCAACTGCCACGTCCCCGAGGTACAAGAATTAGCTCAGTTGAGCAGCAGAGCTATGCCCAGTAATTACGAAGGAAAACAAAGCTGCAGGATTATTTCTTCTTTAATTACAGGCTGAATATGTGAAAGCAATGATTTTATATATCCAATCACTACTCAGTTTCTCATGCATGCCACACTACCTATAGAAGTTATCCGGAGCGCAGTGGGCCCATTTAGTCATTTGCAGGAGTCTCACTTTTCATCCTGACACTCACAGCAGATTTGAGAGATGACAGCCAGCTTGCAAGGACAGGAGAACCGCAAAGCACAGCTGGCGAATGGGAAAGCGCTTCCTTTAGCCAATCATTAACATAGCGAGATTTCTATGGCCGTGGAATCTTTCCTTTCCTTTACCAAAACGGTAGCATATTTTTCCCCGGTTTCTTTCTTTGTTGCGGTGCCCCTGCATAGGAATAACTCCAGGGTGAAGCGGGGAGATGGCAAGTGCTGGACTGGCTTTGCTTGTGCCGCAGGTATCCCCAGGGAACGCCTGCTGGAGCACAGGACAGCGCAGCCCTCGCCCCCCACCCTGGGTGCTGCACGAGCTGTTTCATTCTGCAGAGCAAACACCAGCATTGGCAGTTCCTGAATTGATTCATACGTTTTTGAAACCTTCAAGAACATCCCCACAGAGCACCTGTGTAACACAGAGCAGCAAGCGTCCACTTTGGCTTTAGTTCCAATACATGTCGTTGCACCGTTGTGCATTTAGGAAACTCTCCAGCGCTGAGTTAAAACACTCTAATGAACTAGAGAAATGGAGAGGTCACCACAACTATTAGTTCATTGCTGTAACAGCTAATTATCCACACAAGAATTAGCCTCTTATTGCTCACATGAGTTTGTTCAAGTTAGTTCAACTTTTGGCCATTGCTTACTATTAGGTCTGTCAGGCAGACGGAAGTCCTCATTATCAGATCCATGCACCCGGTGTAGATATTTACAGTGTAGCCAACTGCATTTTCAATTAACCTTCTCTTTGATACAATAGATCGATTCTCTTTGATTTGATAGGAGGCACCCCCGGAAGATTTCAGCATAAGATGCACTTTCCAGGCCTTTTGTCATTCCCATGGCTTTTCCCTGGCAGTAGAAAGTATGCCAGAAATGCTGTCTTTAGCAATCTGCTAGCTTGACACCTTTCCCCATTGAGTTACATCTTCTGTTTTGCCAGATGCTTAAGCTATTTTATAAACATCACAAATAAAAACTATCCCAAATGGGCTCACAATGTACAAAGCCATGAGGCACCGAATCCCAGCAGCACAAAGAGCAGCAATGAAGATATGATTTGGCAAGAAACAATTTCCTCTGGCAAATAACGACGTGACAACATCTGAACCTTCGGAGGGCACTGGAAAGCCGCCAGAAACGGCATGCCAGACAGACGGCATTTTATCACACTGCACTGGTATTCTCGGATGCCTTTCTGAGCTGTTTACACTCAGAGCAAGCGCTTTTATAATTGCTTGATTTGGGGTTAATGATTTTTCTCTTAACTTTAAAACCAAACTAACATTATTTGATGATCAGTAGTTATTTACACTATGCAATTACATCACATTACGAGAGTTATTTGTTGCATGAATAGGAATCAAGATTTTAAAAAAGCAAACACTTTCTTTTTGCCTTTCTTCCTGCAGGAAGAAAGCAGAAAAACAAAAATTAAAAATATGATCAACAAGCAAAAATACAACAGCCTCCCTCTGTCTTCCTCTATCTGCGAAGGACTAATATTCTTGTTCCTCTTGGATGGAAGTATACAATTAGCATACACTGGGCTCTGCTTAAGTGGGTATTTCTCTAACCTGCTGAAAAATACACTCCATGCCTCAGGTAAGACAACACCTTGCATTCCTCCTGGGATTTGATTTTATCAAAAAGGAAAAAGAAAAAAGATATGTGATGAGCAAACATGACCAAACCCCCCATCTTTCAGGAGTACGGCTGCACTAGCATTTTCCTGCTTTGCTTCAAGAAAGGACATCAGCCTTGTTTGGAGAACAAAATCCCCCAAATGCAAGAGTCACAGGCTATATAATTGGTTGGTGAAGTGAAGGCATGACAGTTTTATATACTATTCCAACAGACTTGAACCAAAATAGCTGAATTTTCTTATTTGAATGGAGCTTCTTCACATGGGAACTGTAGCAGACTTCCTCCATTATTATTTAAAATTATGGAAGAATTATTTCTAGAGAGAGGATGTACAGTCACTGGCTAAAACCTTTCATTTTTATTCCCCACTAAAGAGAACATTTCACCCAGAGATCACCTATTCAGGTTAGCCTTTTCAGCAGCTACAAGGAGAAGTCCTAGACAAAACCAGACAGCTCAGAAATCGGCATTCTGCACTTCTGACCTGCTCGGTTTCTACTTTTTTCTGCTCCACCTCCCCGTGTTTGAGAGTCAAGGAATCACAGGACAGTTCCTTTTTAAATGTATTTATGAACTTGCACAAGCAAGTTTTTTCCATTTCATAGCTGCATCCACTAATTTCCAGCTTTTCACAGATAAGCCAAAGAAAGTGAGCTGAATTAAAAAAAACAACAAAAACAGAGCACTTTACTGCTGCATAATGAACAGGAAACTTGCTAATGAAACAACAATCACTAATGGCCTTGAGAGAAAACACAATTATTTATGGAGTCCCTCAAAGCTCAACCATAGTTGCTCCACAAAAGCAAATGAGGATTTGATAGCACAAGCCCTTTGCCAGTAAAGTCCGGGCAATCCCACTGCTCTTAAACATTGCTGATGCAACTTCTCATGACTTCAGAGCATCTCAGTCCGAAACAGCCAAAAAGTGGAGTCCACATTCCCAGCCCCCGAAGCCTTAAGGGCAACTTTCTCCAAACTGTCCAAAAAGGCTGAGGCACTTGAGAGTTGTTTCCAGATAAGTCTCTTCAAAAAGACGGACACTTTCGGTATGTCCTCTGCAATGCCATCACAGAGAAGTTATCAGTACAAATGCTATCCAGGACTATTTCTTCTCGGCTTATTCCCTCATGCTTCTCCCAAGCCCATCAGGACCACAGCCTAATTACAGGTAAAAAACTGAAGCTGGGCACTGTTGAAAATATTACCTAGAAAGTAGTCTCCTCAAGCACCCTCACTACTGCAGCTGTATTTTTTTTATTATTATTGTTATTAACTCAGAGCATAAAAGAATCAGGGCAATGACAACAGTGGGGTTTTTTGCCCTGTGAAGAACTATGTAAAACTGCAAAAATACACAAACAAGAGTAACTAGAATAAGACATGGGTTTAGTGCTTGCTCAGGTGGTATGAATGCTTGGCAGTAGGTTATTTCCAGAAAACAAAACCTCTGCATTAGTCGAGGTAGTTACCTGCGAGCTGGCTGGCTCTGCGGTCCCCACGCACAGCGGTCCTTTACCTCCTGCACTGCGGCAGTGCCTGATGCTCCTGAGAAAGAGCAGATGGCAGCGTCCTTCAGGAACTGGGCATCAGCAACGGCCTCTTTAAAAATGGCTTTATACCAAGGTGGTGCATAGCTAACCACTGCTGCTGCTCAGAAGTGTCCTAAAGGGCAGAGAGGAGGCCTGGAGGCCTCCACTGTTGGTTACATCCCTTCATACTTCAAATTTTCCATCTCCTTTACAGACCCCTAGCAGGTGGCTGCCATTTGCAGGGAGAAGCTGAGCAGAAAACAACAAACCAACTTGATCCCCTTGGTGAAACACGAGGGAAAATCCACACCTAGGCTTTGGACTTCAGAGCCCTCACGTTTGATAAAAACAAGAAACGAGTTCATGAAAGACTAATTGCCTGATTTGCTTTCTGTATCCGTAGCGCATACAGTTAGTTTCTTTTCAAAGACACTGCTTATTTCATTAAAACATTGTCTTCACATGTTCAGATTGTGCTGTAACAAGTCTTCTCCCCTTCACCCTTTTGGCCTAATATTTTGCCTTTTTTTGGTTTAATACTGAAGAAAATAGACAGCCAAATGAAAATTTAGTCTTTGTAGTATCTAATATTTACTAGTAGGTATTAAACTCTGGGATTTAAGATTCTTCCTTTCTCCTCCCCAAACTAAAGGAATATTGCAGCATTTTATACACCTCGGTGCAAAAACGGTGGCAGCTCAGGCAGCCAGGATGGAGGTGTGCGGCAGGATGTGCTGCAGGTACGAGGACACAAAATGAAGGTTCGAAAGGATCCTGTGCCGGGGAACTTGAGGGGGAAGATCGGGAAGCAACAGGGATGAAAGCTCCCCGAATTGTGCAATATCGCCTCAAGTATTTCGCCAGCTGCGAGGCACCCAAGCAGGCTGCATCGTTAGATGCCTACCTAGGCATAACTGGGCATAGTTAGGTGCCCAGTTTCCACAGCAGAAACAGAAAGCTGGGGAAGGGGCTGGAAGAGGGGAAGGGGAAATAGCTGGAGGACCCTCCAAAGTGCTCAAAGGCATGCTCATGGAGGAGAGCCCTTCCAGGACAAGCACAATAAATAAAGCGTAATTCAAACGTTATTGAAAAATGAGAGTTCATGGTAAGCCTCTGGCTCGGCAGCATAAATCTTCGCTGCTACCGAGAGAGATGCTCAGGCACCAGAGCCCCTCCGAGGTGGGGGCGCGGGCGGCTCGGTGCCTGCACGGGCAGGCAGTGCGGCAGGCTGGGCATGCGGAGCGCAGGGTTGCCAGGGTAACCCAAGGATGCAGACCAGCATCTTTGACTTTGAACAAACCGACAGCGAGTTCAGCTGAGGACGAGATGCTGAGAGCACCGGCACCACCCTCCAGCTCCCAGGAGCGGTCCTGCTGTGGCTGGATTTGAACCTGCCTCACAGCCAAGTCTCCCATGTCCACCACTTCTGCAGCCCACCTCCGGCCGTCCCCCTGGGGGGCACAGGCACAACCGCACGCACAGGCACCCGCAGAGCTCGTCTCCCTCCCTCCCCAAGTCAGATAACAGCCCCCCTCGGGCCATTGCCCTTGCCCATCGCTTTCACCCCCTTCCTCCTCACAGAGCTGCTGTGTGACCTATTTTAAGCATTTTTGAGCCTTCTTGGTTAGGAGTATTCCTTGAAGGCAGAGAGGTGTTTTAGTGAAGCTCCTTGCGCTGCAGAGGGAGCCCTGCTGTCCAGCCTCACTTTGCAAACCCTGAGGGAGCAGGAAGCACTATATGATTAGCACAGCTCCAGAAAGGATCGTTTTACAAATTGTTGTAAGCTTTTTCTGAAAACAGGCTTGATTCGGAGGGAACCTCTCACGCAGGCAAGTCCAACACAGCTGAATTACTGACACCTTTGGCAATGTTCTTACCTTTCTCTCCCATCTTGGCTCCCTTGTAGCACCCCCACAAGGAATGGAGAAATCAATGGGGAATTTGGAGAAAACAAGAGATCCCTTTTTACCCTGCTTTGACAAACCCTCAAGCACTGTGAATTTCATTAAAAAAAAAAAAATCCCTTTAGGACAAAGTTCTACTGTTCATTTACATGTAAACACCTTAAGGGAGCAATATTTGCCCATAAATAATTCTGTATGCTAATTCAAATGCAATCTTAAAGTTGTTAACAAAATTCCCATGCAATTTTCCTACTGTTGCACCATTGAGAAGTGGAAACCCTAATGCCACAGGGCTATAACATTTTTTTTCTTTAGCGGAATGGCCTCCCAAAGATATACATTAAATTCTCTGGAAAAAAATTCGCTGAAAACGTACAACAATTGCATCAGTTACATCTTTTATACAACGAGCATAACAAATCAGTACTGGGCATGTATACTTTATAAGAATAACTGTTCAGGTAGATCCAAGGATCATTATTCTCATGGCAGGCTTGCATCACTCACAGAATAAATTATTCTGATTTGATACAGGCAGACCAAATATGCTGTGTGTGTGAAGTGGCCATTGACACAAGATCTTTGGGGAAGGGAGAGTTTAAGCCAGGGGCAAGGGATAGCACAAAGCATGTTAAATCTTAAGTGACAGGTTGGTACTCAGGCTTTGATTTGCCACCCCTGTGTGTAAGGGTGACTTCCATTTTCCAATTTAAACTCATTTCTTTCATGTTATTTGCAAACTGGGCAAAGCGAGACAGAATCAAGGCCAGTTTCTTTGACAGGATGTCAGCTGTCACTGTGTGTAAACAGACCAGAAATGAAAGCGCAATCCAGCACATGGAAGTAGAAAGTCCTGACATTTTAATTATCTGAAGAGATTACAAGATGAAAGTCTTCCTTGAGGCAAATGTATATTAGTACTGATATAGTCATTGTGCTTTTCAGTAAGAGAAATAGGAGTCTATATTTACATAAGAAACTATAGTGTCTGAGATCTTTAAATATCATATTTATGGAAATGATTCTGAATTACAGCATTTACAAAATAAAAACAAGCTTGAATAAATATTCAGTCCATTAAATAAGATTCTTTTTTCACAGAAGCAACTTTTTGTGCATATTTATTTCACAATTGAAGTTTGTTGTATTTTTTTTTATCCTATAAAAGAAGCATTATATTTGTCATTTTTCTAAAAATAAAACTGCAATAATCATTGCAATGTGAAGCCTGAGATTTAAGCCTGAATAAGTATCATTGCTTGCACCACATTACCCACCTCCCACCGAACACCCACCCCATGCCTTGTCAAGTTCTGGAGAATCCGACAGTCCAGCTCAAGGACTCCATGAGAAAAATTTTGGGAAAACGATAATAAATTAAATAAAGTGAGGATAACATTTTATAGCTGAAATCATCTACAAACAGCATCATAAGGCTTGTGCAGTACACATAAACTAAGTGAAGCTGTTTCATCTGATTCAAAATGACAGTAGTGCCAACAAACTGTTATACCCTTATATGGCTCATTAACACTGAATATAAAACCACATAACAAAGGGAATGTCCACAAAGAAAACAACACCGGCCAGTTTTGCTTTATCGTTTTGAGTGACAACCTTTCTTGAGTATGATACCGCAAACAACTTCCTCATCCCTTTTTTGTATGTATCGGTTTGAAACACGCTGTGCAACACTGCAAGTCAGGAAAGGGGATACAGCAAAGAGCTCTTGATCTCATTTCCTCTGTAACCACAGCACACAGTGTCTTGCTTTTAATGTGGCTAACTCAAAGCACGTCCAAATGTCTTTGAAACCTCAGTGCTCATGGAGCTCTTACTGCAAATAGTTTGTGCAAGATCATAGCATGAATCCACGTGAATCTTATTTCTTTCCTCTCCAAGTGGAAATAAAAATTAATCCCCGGTGTTTCAAATAAATACAAATGTTTTCTGAGGTGTTAGCATGAGTGAAGTAACAGTATGCAATATTTTACAGTTACTCTGCCAAAGGTGGACAACAAGAACCCTTCCCTGGTTGACCATTCTGTAGGACCTTTGAATATATTATATCATTACATACTTGTCTTTTAAAAATCATTTAAAAAAACTCAGCGTGGGATAAATCGTTTGTCACATCTACTGAATTTTGCTGCTAAACTCTTTCAAAAATATGTATTTTAATAGTAAATCATTCATTTGGTAACCATTTCCACTGAAGTTTGTTAAGTTTTAATTGTTGATATAGAAATCAAAGCTCTGTGTTATATTTTTATTAACAGGATTTAGCATAAATGGTGCAGGTTATAAATAATTTCAAAATCCCCAAATATGGAATTAGAAGTTACAAAGTTTAATTTTTAGAAGACAATTTAAGAGTTATTGCTCAGCTCAGTAAATGAAAGGCAACAGAAACACACTGCTTCAGGACCTTCCATTCCTCCTATGTGATTTAAACAAAATTTGCCTTCATAAATACTGAATATGGATTTGAAATATTTTTGCTTTAATAAATCCTAGCATAGGTAGCAAAAACCCAGTAATGGGAAAGCTAAACCGCGACTGGAGGGAGAGAGCTGACATCCACAGCCATGCTAGAATTGTAGTGAGCACAGAAGTATCCTAGCTTTGGAATTGATTTGCTGTGATGAACTAGTTAACCGGCTACTCTGTTCTTAGCATGTAAGATAAGCAGCAATGCTTGTTCAGTTCTCTAAGCCCTATTTCTTTCCACGCAGTGCATTTGTTCGGCATATGGCATCGTAACATTAATGTTATAAATTTATGGAAGACTGCACTGTAGCTTTAGAGCTACAGACGCTTCATACTTCCCTTTAGCAGCGTAATAAAATGCAATAAAAACTGTCTGTACAAAATTTATAATAATGGATGTCAAAGCCTACATGCCCTCACAGGGTCCCTCTTTCAAGTTAATTCTTGGCTTATGTCAAATATATTAGTCCGTGTAAGACTCCAGTAGACACATCACTAGTTTAATACGTCAGATACCAGCTTTGTCACTATAGAAAGGAGTGACATGAAACATGTAACAGTGAGTGCAAACACGGACAGGCTTCATCTGACCATAACGAGGTAATGGAGCAGAGTGAGAGGAACAGCGGGAGCAGAAGATCTGAAAAACAAGAGGGAGATTTCACTTTAGTTCCTTAAAGAACTTGATGGGACAAAACCGATTTCAAGAAAAGGGAGAGATTGTATGCACCATGCTCTCGTGTATTGGGAACACCACCTTTCAGAGCATATCAACTAAAAGCCCTCTGCAGGCAATCCATAGTCCAAAAACAAACTAATCTGACTACGCTTAGCAAGCACTAACATTAGCAGCCAAGGCAGACCAGTCTCTCTGTATAGGTCAAGGGGAAAGGTGGCTCCTCCAGAGAAGGTAACCAGTACTGACCTTAGGGAAAGCCTAGGGCAACATCTGTGAATATCCCCAAAGTTCTTACTCATGTGAGTCTTGTATTAAAGTCAACAAAACAATTTCTCTACCCTCCTGATTTTTGATCAGCAAGCAAGAAAGCAAGTGAAATGGGACTGCAGATTTCTGGCTCTGCAAGGCACATGACTACTTTATTCTCCGTCGCTCCCTCCTCCTCTGCCACAAACTTGCAAAGCAGCAGCCCTCTACACCACAGTCATCCTGTAAAGGCTTAGAAAGAAAGCAGAGACACCCTGTTCGTGCAGCTGAACAGTGGATCACCCCTTACAGCGCAGGCTGTGCACAGCACTGACTTTGAAGTTCATTAAAGTTTACAGATGTAGTCCAGAGTGACTCCTGATTTAGGGTGCTCATTCTAAGACCTCAACAGAGAGCTCTGATTTTTTTTAGAAGGCAAATGTCTACTACTGTATAAAATTCAAGACCCTCCCCTTCCTTTCTAAATGTAAGCTGAACAGTTGACAGTGAAGATGTACAAAAACACTTGTCACTTTTGAAACTCCTGGTCAAGAGCATGCATTCTGCTGTGCAGCTGAGTTCCTGCGGTGTGCGTGAATTTACGGTTCTCTTTGGCTGACATTTTGTCACATGTTTAACTGAGTCATTACCTTGCCACAGCTCCTACAGTGGTGTTTCCTGCGAATGACTGTGAAAGGAGCCTTGCACGCAGTGCAGTAGCTACAGACTTCATCTGGAACCCAGTCAGGAGGATCTGTCAGAAACATAGCAACAAAAGGGAACATACTTCAAAAGGGAATAAAAACAAACATGTGATTACAAGATCCTCAAGGGAGTAGGGAGAATAAAATATAACAGCAGCAGCTTTCATCTAAGTGTCTCAAGGTGCTTTGTGAACAACAACTAGGTAAGTTTAAGAATGACTAAGTGGGATCACTCCCCATTTCACTGAGAGGCAGCCACCTTCGGGGCAGAGTGCAGCAGGCGTTTAAACTGAAACAGCGCATGGCAGTTGTGGACTTGAAATGAAAAATATACTCTGCAAATGAAAGTGGCAAGGAAAGGTAGAGAGGCAAATAAAGTATGAAGACAAGAGACTATTAAACAGAGCTGGAACGCAAGTGTTTTTGACAAACCAATCAACCATCAAAACAAGCTTAGTGCTGACGTCATTTCTAACCCGTTCAGCCTTTGCTACAGAAAGGCTGACTGTTTTTTCTAGAATTAGGCAAGCAACCCTACGGATGATAAACTCAGGATCTGATTTCCCTTTGCTAAACTATTAGTGCTCTTACTGGAAGTCTGCCTTACCAGCAACTAAAGCAAAAATGCAAAATCAAGTGCACAAAAATTAGCAGAGAAAGAACTCTACCATTATCCTTAACAGCATGTTTTAATAGGTTGTTTTTCCTGTGAGCTCCACAACCTCTCCTAAAAGCAAAGCAGTGAAGTGATTTGTTTTCTACAAATCAAAATGTATTAGGCTCACTGCTTCTCTTGAACTGCCTCTACAAGTGAAAGGCCCACGTGACCTCAGAGTCTAAAATTCTGAGTGTAGAAATGATGCTTAACTAAGTTAATAAAAATCTAATCAAGGGCAAGCCAACTTCTATCCAGAAGGAACCTATGGACACAAGGGAACATGAACTGCTGGATATATTTACCCAAGTTCCCCATGTGCAGCTTCTCTCCGAGTATTATTTACAGTATGCAACATGTGACTGCTGATTCATAAACCTAAGAAGCAAAACCCTGCCTCAAGAAGCATACTCTCCAACAGAAAAATATATAGTACACTTAATACAAAGATCGAGTGCACAGCAGCTACAGACAAAAAGAATGAACAATTATTAAAGATAATTAGATGAAAAATCCACATAATTTCCACTGTATTCTTCTGTTAAATGTAACTGTGACCAGTTTTCATGCGTTTGTCACATTGCAACATTTATCAGCTTAAAAACAAAAAGGATATACAATTCAATGCAGAAAATGTTCAAAAAGCAGATAAGTCAGAAAAAATTGATGAGAATTTCAAATCTTGATACAACTACTATGAACTCCTCTAAACTATTTGGGGAATTAAACTAGGAAAGAAAGGAATCTTTCATTCAATGAATGAGCTGTTTTCTGATAAAGTCACAGCAATAGGGAGAACAACCAAACCAAAGTCTGTGTGCAAAGAAATGACCTATGTGGTGGAAAAAAGGAGACTGCATATGGCAGCCCTTCACCTCAACCCCAGGAACAGTGGAGTTAGAAAGTTAGAACTGAACTGCTACAAAATCCTCCTTAAAAGACATTCTTTCCTATCATAGTAGGACGATGTAGGACTACCAGCTTAAGTCTCAGCATTAATAGCAATGAAATCAAGAAACCTTCCTCTTCATTCTTTTCTCTTCCTTCCCCTCTGCAACCTCCCTAGGTACTACATGTAATTTGTCTGGTGTAACTTACTCCTAATATCAGCTTGTGATGTGGATTTTGGACACTTCATATCACTTTTGCAAGAATCTCTGACGTGAAATCATGACGTGAAATCTTTGACCTTGGAGCACCTCCACGTTCTCCATCCAGGAGGCCCTTTGGGATGTCACATGTATTCCATGGAAAATAACCAAACCAACAAAGATATTTCTGTTTAAAACTTGCCATTAGACTATGCAGCTTTGATTTTGTTTTCAGGTATTTAATCTTCCCCTCAATTCTCACTAATTTTAAAGACAGCGAAATTTAGGAAGTTATGCAAACTCCATGCCATCAGGTCTCCCTACCATACGAACCCCGAGCTGGTGGAAGCAGTTTGGTAAGTTGCCTACTTTGCTACCTATGATTTACCAACTGGCTGAAGATAGTAACCTTCATTTTAGTGTGAATATTAATTTTAACACTTCGAGAAAAGCCGCACAACACAGCCCCTTTTTGTAAATTCTATTATGAATTGAAACTTCTGGAGCAGCTAGTACCATAATCACTCCTTTCCTGAGATCCATGATTAGTGCAGATGCATTATAAACTAAAGTAACCCTTCCACAGAGAATATGGAGCTCATCAGCAGAAAGAAGCTTTCTTATCAGCAGGTATTTGCCATTTGGGTTTTGTTTGTTTGTTTTTCTGTTGTTGCCCTTGATGTGCAATGTTGAAAAAGTGGGGGGGGGGGGGAAGGGGAGGAAGGGAGTTGGCCTTGTATAGACTTGTCTCCAGTGCTAAATTAAAGGAAAAAAAGTAAAAATATATATGTCAGAGACAGCAAAAATATTTTGAGAAATAGTGATCTTATAYACCCATAACAATCATGTAGCCCATAGTCTATGGTTACAGAATTACTTTACTGAAAGATGAATTCATTTGCAGTCTTTGTTTTAATGATTGCATAATACAAAAAATCATATCTCACTGGTATTCAATGTATAGAAACAGTATATGCCTCTATACAGTCTGTTTTGCCAAATTAGAGGAATTCTCTTTTACCTCTGTTGGTATCGTGTCAGCTGATTCACCACTCCTTAACATTCGTGCATCAGTAGAGTGAGCTAAAGGGCACGTTTTCTCCCAGACAGTGACTCAACAGGAGTAAGGCAGGTCAACAGGGCTATGAGACCTCACTGTGCCGTATTGTTTCGGAGTTTTAGTGCCCTCCTAACATCCAATTTACTAGCATCAAGATCAGCTGCACTGCAGCACACCCTCAAATAGTAACACTTAGTTATGTAACAGCTTTTAACATCCCAAATGCTATGCAAACACCTAACCGCTTTAATCCTCATCACCCATCTACTGTTGGTAAGTCGGTCTATTCATGTGTGGTGGGGGAGAAATCAGGAGAGAAATGCCTTGCCCCAAACCACACACTGATGCAGTGGGGAAATAAGATTCAGAATACAAAACTTTGGGGCCATTGGCCCCGTGCCTTTGACTCCAGTTGTGACTGAAAAAAAATCCTTATGCCGACTACAAAAAACAGAAGCTTCATTTTTAGATTATGCATTTGCTTAGAAATGAAGGTTTAAATGCAATCCTGGGTTAGAGTTGAAGTGCTCAGCACCTTGCATGAAGCTCTGAGTGACTCGAGCCTCCCTCACACCATGCAGGTACCAACAGCAATGGACTCGACACCTTCAATTCTATTCCTAGGTCCCTTCACAAGCCCCATCTCAGTCAACCATGGGAGCAGCCTTTCCAACTTACATATATTAATGATTGAGTCATCAGGTTTTTTATAGAACAGGTTTTGGAAATGTTCTCTGAAGAGCAGTCTCATGAGGGTATAAAGCTTCAGTATGATGATGATTACAGTGAGTTATATAAATTAAACTCCTAGCATTATCCTGAAGACATGCTGGAAGCAGGGCAGTAGCAGTGCACCAGGAGGCTTTTTATGTTATGGTCCTTCTGCTGGCTACACTGCTCCATTAGCTCTGCATGCAGCAGCAAATTGAAATATCCTAAAGCACTGTCTCTCTGCGCTTCAGAGATCTGCACACAGAGTAGAGAGAAAACCTTGTTCGTGGGCTAATTGGCCCATTGCTTTATCATGCAATAAGGGCTAAGAGAAATCTGTTGGGAAGCAGATGAGGACCACAGCAGAAACATCAAAGGGGAGGAGGAAGGGAGGGAAGGAACTAACAAGACAGAAAGACAACAGAGATAAATTTGAGAAGGAGAAAACATTAAAAGCATGTACAGGAAAAAGACAGGAAAAAGAAGAGAAACAAGTATTTAAATGAATAAGAAACATAAGCCTAGAGAAAGGAATTTTTTTTTTAAAGACTCAAGATAAAACCAAGTATTGTGAAGACCAAAAAAAGAAAAGAAAAAAAGTATTGCTAAATTTTAACTATTCAAAAATCTTGCATCATAATCTTGCTCATAAATCATGAAATTCTGTGGCCTTTGAGTTGAGCTGTGCTGTAGCTTTTAGAGTCACCTTTCTCTGTCTCTGCAACCTCTTTAGCTAAAGTAGTTCATTCTGCTCTATGAAAACTTAAAATTGTCACAAAAACCCAAGAAGCTGAAGCTTTAAGAAAAAATCCTAATCACAATAAAAATCATACAAGTTGGAAACATTGTCCAAAAGCACATGTGAAATTCATTTTGTTTAAATATGTGCAATAGATCTGCTGCAGTCCTATCTAATCTGACAAAAGCGAGGATAACATCTCTGTGTCACAGAACACAAGGACAAGAGAGCCTGAGTTGCTGAGCCTGGACCTAGATCCATCAGTGCTGATACAAACAACATTACAAGACAATGCCAGTATGTTCTGTCATTAGAACAGTTCCTGCTGGGTGATGTGAGGGGCTGGACATTTGGCAACAGCAACTCTGAAGGCAGAAAGACCAGAATTAAAAACTGAACCCTGTCTCAGATGAGAGTACACTGTACAAATCCAATCTCCTTGACACCTTTGAGTCACACAGTTCTGAAATAACACTGAACCCTTCTCCAGAAAGAGTAAGTTCATTCGATGGTGCTCAGACACAAGAGACTGGGTGGGCTGAGGAAAAAAAAAAAAAAACATAAAGTTGTTAGAGCTCTAAAAGAAGGTCTAATTTAGCAAATCTATAGTCTGGAAGAAAACAAACTGGAAAGCATGCACAGCATGACAGCCTGTAGAACACCACCTGCTAAATACTAAACTTGTGACACTGTTTGCATTATGGTCAGACAATTCAGAGAAAGAAACCCTTCTGAATCTTTCATTTTTATCAAATACTACTATTAATGCAGAACTCAAAGTGTAAGCTCTTCCTGGATCAATGTATATTAAATTTTAGAGCACTTCATGTATAACCCTGATTATACTCTTAGCAAACTAACCTTAAGAGGGCTGTTCCTACAGCAGCGTGTTGAACTTACACTGCTGCAGCCGTCAAAGTGCATTATCCTCACAGCTGCAAAAAAGGTCAGATCAGCTTGCTATAGCTCTTTTGATGGAAGCAGAAATTGTGAAGCATGGTAAATTCTTACAGTTTAAAGTACAGAAAGTGGAGAACTAAGATAACAGGACTTTACCCTTCACTTCAACTGCCATTGTAAAATGAACCTTTTTGTCCCTTCTGACATACCATTTTCTGCATGTCATTCTGGGCAATCTCTATATTTTACCCGAGATTTCTAGGAGGCTATCATACTAATGCAATCTCAGTGAAGAAGTGTAGTTGGTGTTGATTACAGCTGGCTTGAAATTTATTCAGAAATATTTTTTTTGTTTCAACAATATTATTTGATGAAAATTTGGGGGCGAGGGAGAAAGCAGAGGCAGAGACTTCTTAACTTCAGGGACAGCTCTGTCAAACAGCTTTCTTAGGACAGAATTTCTGCACAAATCTAGAATGCTCTCACCACAGCACAGAGCTTTTGTAGACTTTGGTTCAAACCTCTGCTCTGCCTGAATCAACATGATCTTGAAAGATGATGTCCTTCTCTGCAAGTACATAACCAGCAACTCTCTCTTTCAACCAAGTAATTTACAAAAAATTAAACAACTCTGATAGAAAAGACTGACTTCCACTGGGATGTGGTTCAAATCTTTACTCTAAATCAGACGGACCTGAGACTTGATTCTGTATCCTCCATATAACAGTGATTACAAGTCTTTCCTGGTAACAGTCACCAACAATTACAAAACAATTTTCCTCTAGGTTTCTCCATGAACTTTTTAAAAATTATTATTACTTTTAAGCATCTTGGCTTCTCTTCAGACCACAAAATAAAAATACATTCTGAAGCCCCCAAATCTGAGATTCGCAAATTATTTATTCTAATAACACACACTTGGATTGCAAATATTTTTCTCCTGACACATTCTTGACCTAGGTTTTAAAACCTAGAAAGCAAGGTGGTACTGTAGATCTTCTTACTACATACCAGAAGAACACTTGATATGTGTATTTTTAGGACAAAGAAAAATTCAGACATTCAAAAATCTCAACAGCTAAGTCACTGTGGAGCCAAAAGAACTTGTGCTTTGCAAGTACCTATGGGCTTGTTTTCTCTCCTCCTGCAATGAAGTCCCAAGTTTCATACTGTGCAGATAGTGGGGGATAGTCTCTTAAAAGGTAAGAGACTTTGTGCAAGTTCTTTAACCTGAAGTCAGACCAAATTTTTGAAATACTACCTAAAAGCTGTACATTTGGAAATCCAGTAGTTTTACATGCATGATTAAATATGTTCAGCTGATTATAAAACATTGTCTCATTTTGGAAAACGCAATACTAAATTCTCCTCTTATACAATGCATGCAGAGCTGCTGAATAAGGAAAAATGAAAAAGTTATAAGGACAGAATATGCTTGGCCACTGAACTGTGCAACGATTTAACTTCTTTCATTTAGAAAGTGTTGCTGGTCATCATTATAAATAATAGAGAGCCACAGGCGTGTAAACAACAAAAGAAAAATTGAAACATTCAGATAGGGTTGACAGCTAATTCTAGGCTCATAGTGATTAGATTCTGCACATACAGGAGCATGGGAGGGTTTTCTTGACCTTGCGACTCCATATGGCAAAAAGAAGAAAAGCTTGAGCCTTAGGATCATAAATTACTGAACTGTGCCAGTGCTGTTGGTTAGAGAGCAGCAAGGAGTTGTGACTTGACAAAAGCGGGTGGGCTGGTATGTTATGAGATGGAAAGGGATCAAGGAGAAATAACATGCTGTTACGCAGTAAACAGATGCTAACACCATTTGGCGCAAATGGTTATTTGTACTGGCAGACATAGCAAATCCATTATGGTTGGAGTTATAACTAGGTGGCAGTGAGCAGGGCAGTTCTGTATGAATGTTAAAGGGAAAGGGAGGAGAAATGAATGTATGGCTGCAGAAAGAACTGAGATGCTACAGCGATCACATTTTTATGGAGCACAAACAGCTTCGTAGCACTTTTTTTCTTGAAAAATTTTCCAGTTTTTAAATTCCATGTGTGTTCTTAGACCAGAAACATAACTCACCTTCTCTTAGTCTGCCTGTAACTTCATGACATCGACACATTGGAAATATTCAGCCTTCCTCAATCCCAACAGATGAATCTTCCTGAGTGATAAATCACCCCCAAACCCTAATATGCTCAAAACTCAGATTCGCCATGCAAAGTTAACTATTAAAATCATCAGGCGCACAATGACAATCCTGAAATGTGGTGACCAGGGACTTATGCTTGATCAGAATTACAGATTAATAAAGAAATGAATAAATAAAAATTTTTGTAGAAACAAAAATTTAAAAGTTACTGTATATATATGGGAAACTGCAGGCATGTACAAAGATAGATTTATACTGGGATTGGAAACAATAACCCGAATATAACCCGGCTTAAGGCATCAAACTTCTACTTCTCCAATGTATTTTTTAAAAAGCTGTAACACATACTGCAGTCTCTAGGAACGATACAGCTCTGTCCCAGCAGGGATACATTCCCACTGCGTTAACTGCGGAGTAATTTTCTAAAAATTTTCAAATGCGAAGGTTTGCTTTAATCTGTGTGTAACCCATGCTGCCCACTCCCAGTCACATAAAAACCTCTTGGTCTGCTTATTACCCAGCAACGGTTTGCCCCAAGCCTGAGCTGGGAGACTGCCCGATAACCCCCCATGCCACCGGGTGTGCTGGCTGGTAGCTCACCCCTCACTCAGGGAGAAAGGCAGGACCACAAAAGCTGCGGGGACACCAGCCCTTTCTGCTGTTGCTGCAGTGCACAGCAAGCACCATGCCTGCTCAGCTATCAGCAAAGAGCCCAAGCCGCTTTTTTTCTGAGCTACTGCTACCACCGTTTGCTTTCAGTTTATATACAGAACTTTGTCATTCCTGGCCTTTTCCACCATATGACCAGAGCACAAAATTTTATTATACTTAAAACTCACTTTAGGGAATGTTGTATAAATTCACCTTATATTCTAGGAAAATGTAAATGTATTTACTTTACGTATTCTCTCTATATACAAATGTACTGCTTTATATATTCTCTGAAGTATAAATACGTTTGCTTCCTAAGAAAAAAAAATCCTGCAACATCAGAAAATCACAGCTAAATATATATATACCATGGGCTCATCTGTATTTTTGAAAATGCTTTTTGTTTTGGAATGCTGGTTAATCTCTAGTTTATTGTATTTCAGCCTTCAAAAGGTCACAGGTTTTAACTCTTATACCCTTTGTCAATGTCAGTTGGTTCATAATAAACATTCATATTTGTTTTATGACCCAGACCAGCTGGTGGGTTTTATACAGGGTAAGAATGAGAAATCTGCAAAAACAAGTGATTCATCTTCATAATCTGCGTAGAGGCTGGAATCTTCAGTTGAATCTTAAAACTATTCAATTATTTGTTTGGGTTGCTGGGTTTACTTTTTTACTAGCATTGATTGGATGCAATCTTAAATATTTGGTACTTTTGGTAAGAGGGATTTATTTGACAATTGGAAATAGCTTTCCCAGCAGACAGCTTACTGGACTTTTTCRATTCGATACATGCTTGTGTTCTGCCATGATGGCAGAAGGGAGGACCTACTGATGTGCTCATTTGCTTTAAACTGTTTTCATTTTCTGTTGAAATCATTAAGAGTGACCTGAAGCATTGAAATAATGTGCAAGAAAGGATATACTTAATTTTGGTGTGGTGCTGTCAACAGACTTTGTTTTGAATCATTTACGGTGACAACTGCAGTGCATTCCTGTTGGTGGCC
This sequence comes from Apteryx rowi, assembly GCF_003343035.1. NCBI lineage: Eukaryota > Metazoa > Chordata > Aves > Apterygiformes > Apterygidae > Apteryx > Apteryx rowi. The sequence goes on from NW_020448530.1 coordinate 4,040,396, forward strand.
TGCGGTCCAGATTTGGTCTGGAGGACAAATCCATCTGGCTCACTGCAAGAGGCAGGGAACAGACGTTCCGGCAGCAAAGGTTGCCCCAACCACCGGACGCCTTCATCTGACCCAAACATCATCCAGCACGAAGTCAGCAGCTGTGGCTTCCACACCCTCTGCACAACATGAGGACAYAGACTGAAGCCAAGTGTTTTTGCCAAAGCCACAGGGACCTGCAAAAATGAGGTACTTAGGGAGGTCTATGGGGGAAACACACGGCTGCTGAGGTTAGAACATGGCTGTAAGTTAATGCCACCTACTGGATGCTTTTGCGATAACAAAACCATGTATCCATTGGCCTCAGCCAAAGAAAAGCCTGTACAGCTTTGCCAGCAATGACAATTTGTGAGCTATGCCTGAATGGATAAGGGTCAGGAATGTACTGGAGGAGAGGACACAGAAGGGTTGCTTCTACAGGGTACACAAGTTTAACAAACCAATCCACTTAGGATGTTCCTTTTTGCAGACCTTTTAGAAGTCTCATGTTTGGAAGGCAGAGCTCATCCAAGTGAATTCTATCTCCATGCTCCCCATCACTCTCTGTCTTTTTGTGATATTTGCCTCATCTCGACAGAAGATTCCTGCCTATCAGGAAATCTGAAAGCTAAGTAACAGAGCAGACTGAAGGAGGTGCAGTTAACAAAGCCAGAGGAGCTGTACGGATTTATTCAAAGTAAGGATCTACAGCACAGCCATTTCCACAGAAGCCAGATAAGACTCCCAGAGAATGTCTACAAAGAGATTCATTCAGACATGCCCAAGCCGTCCCAGTGAGCAAGCATGGGTATCAACAGCAGCATATCTGCAAAAGCATAGGCTAATTGGCTCTGCCCAGAGGATATGTTAGCATGGGAAACATTGTGCCATGGCAGCCATGCTGGTTCTGGTATCTGGCCATAACATCACTCAAGTGCCAAGATTGTTGTTCTTGTTATTTCCATAAATAACGTCCCAGTCCAGAGGCTGCACTTCTCCAAACACAAAACTTCCTGGTGCCCATAGAAGACACTATGAAAGGCTGAGGAACTATAAAAGCCAAACAACATTTCATGGAAGTAAAGCACCTTTGCTATGACAAAATGCAGATCCACTGTGAGAAGGTTATTTAGCATCCTGCAACTAAGAATATCTTGCTTTCGAGCTCTGTAAGTCAGATTCACTGACGGCATCGTCACCAATTCAAAACAAAAGAATATAAATTTAAATAGTAGTGAGTGAATAATCTCTTGCGTTCTTTTCAACTACAGCCTATACATGGTACATACTTTACTAAAAAATTGTTTTATGTGAAACAGTTCTTCACTGCACCTTCTGTCACATTCTGAATTATGGCACAATAGAAAAATCAATTAAAATTATTACTGAGCAATTCTTTATCTGCTTCAAAATCATCTTCATCCAGAAAAGATATTATTTCTACAGTGAATGAATTAGCCCTGCTGTTCTAAAATAGATTACATTTGAAATCCTTTAGCCTGCTTTACCTTCAAATGAAGGGTTAGCCACAAACTATAGGTTTTATGCAAACATAATATAACTATTTAGCATTACTCTAAAATCTAATCTTTAAGAACTTTTTTTGACTACGATCTCTGATCTTACTACAAATGACAAACTAACATTTCTTGTCTGTTGGCCTCCCTTCTCTGTACAAATCGAGATTTAAGTTGCTTATCACTCAGATCTCAGCCATCCTGGATTCAAAACCTCTGACTGGAAGAACAGTGGTGCACATGGATAGACACTGCATATAGCCAAACAAGCAGAGACAACAGWGGAACAAGGTTTTAAAGCACGGTGAAATTACCACACAGCTGAATTTCAGGGAAGTTTAGATCCAGTTTCACAGTTTATGGTTGTTTTGTATTTCTCACCTAACTACAGAGGTATTATCTGTCCAATAACTGGGCTCCTGATGTGCTGAAACCACCACCTTGTCTTGAAGACCAAAGCCGACTGTTTTCTTCTCTGCTGTATCCCATATATCTACTTTCTCTTTTCTTATTCTTTGACTGTAAGGTCTCTGATGCCTTTTTATTCATTGTTTATACAATATTTACCACACTAGAGCTATAGTCCATGACTGTAAGCTAAGCACTACTGCAGCTCCATTAAATGAACAAACAAGAAAACCCCAAACCCAAAACAAAACTCTGAGCTCTCAGTGTTTGAATACTGACCTAAACTTTGAGACTTACATATGCTCTTTTTTCACTCTTACCGCATATTAGTGAGATTCAAGTAATACAAGCATTTATGGCACACCCTTAGAACAGTCACCTATAACTAACTTTTTCTAATTTACTTTCAAGTAATATGGGCTTGATTGATGGCGAAGAATATGAAAACAATAACAGCAATATTTTGACCATTTTCCTCAAAGATAGAAGTGCAGAATATAGGAAAAGTACATTTTCTGGAGAAAAAAGTAGCATTTCCATGCACACCTAATGATATAAAAGATCTCTTTAGATTTGGCTGAGAAGACCTTACAGCTTTGCATCTTACATAGCTATCTGAGACCTGTGACATGTAATGTCATACACTATGTTAAAGCCTTTACTATACAGAACCTTTCTGCACTGATACAAAGGCATTCATATTGGAACTGGCAATTTTTATATCCCAAAGTTTCATGAGGCTGTTAGAAAAAGTTCTAGAAAAAATACTCTCAGTTTATCATCTGAATTACAATACTACATACCATACTACGAAAACATCTTACACGCACTTTCTAAAGCCAAACTTTAAATGAGTTTTCTTTTACTTTAATGACTATTTTTTTATACCTCAGTTTTGTCTTATTTTAATTCTCAGAAATAAGAAGGTACCTTCAAAGTCCCCATCTCTGGCTTTTGCTGCAAGTTCTGAAGATGATATACTTTCTTGACATAAAGCACAGTCTTCCAATGCTGCATTCCTTAAACCCTGATTAACTGCAAAAGAAACCAAAAAGTACTTGAATTCTTATTTTTCCAGTTTGCACTAAAATGTTCATGTTAGGATTTCTAGGATTAGATTACAGTAGCATCTACATGTACCTTCTTATACTTCTTGCCTTTTCTTTGCCTTGGCACAAACAGTAATTTAAAAGTATCCTCTATTCTTTTTTGGAATGACAACAGAAATGAAAGACAATGTTATCACAGGACATCTAGTCCTCTCTTCCAGCAGTTTAGCTGCATCCTATATTTTATTTCCCAGTTCCTTACTTGGAACCTTCACAAAGAAATAGATTATGAGGACAGCCAGAGATTCCCTAGGTGAATAGTGCACATCAAATCACATAAATCAAGGAGAAACTTCATCCCATAATTTTGGTTATGCTTACTTTTGCCAACAAATTGTCCTTTTTTTTTTTTTTGGTAATAGTTCATCCATTAGAAATTATTCCAATTAAGTACTGTTGACTACCATATATTTCCTAGTGATAATTTTTTCCCAACTCCAGTTTCTTCATTGCTTTTATTTGAATGTTCTATGTTTTATTTGAATGCTCTTTGATCCTCTCATTAACAATTCAGTCCAAACCCTTTTTTTCTTGACCATGAAAAAACAGCCTCTTTTCATAGCAAAAAATCCTGCCACCATAAAAGGCTGGGTAAGTTTCAACCACAAGCAATAGAGGACCATAATGTATGTTGTGCATCATTCCACTGCAGGGTTGAGTTGGATTGGAGTTTTTTCTGCTAATTTTAACCAACTTTTATCTTAGCATTTCATGTAAAACCTCTAGGAAAACAGAAATTATCAATGCTTTTAAATGAAACAGGGAGAAGGGGAAAGGAAAAGTTTTCAATCATGAGGAAAGGGAGAAAAACAAGAGCTCTGATTGCCTTCAGATGCTAGGAGGTCTAATAACAACAAAGAACAAAGGTAATTGCAGTCTTGCTGGGATGACATGGCTATTTTTAGGTGAGTTAGCAGACTTTCCTCTTCAAAAAAGAAACAAATAAAATGGTGATACAGAAAAAAAAAGCTAGAAAAATTTTTCCTGTATTGGCTCATAATCTAGTTCTGGTTCCTTTATCTTAATTACCTGGAAATCAAAGTGGACATTTTTCTATTTTGAAGGCAAATTCAGCATTCACCAGTTAAGATGCCATTTTTACAAGACAGGCCAGATTTCAGCATCTTCAAAACATACTTGTCTTGGTAAACTAAACTGTGTCCATTGTGAAATAATACCTGGAAAACCCCAAAACCATAAAGCCCAAACTCTGCATACATTATATTATGACCATACTGGCTAGAAACACTGGTCCATTATCCATATAGATATGGAAATTTGCAGAAGCACTCTGAAAGCCTTAACTTTTTTAAAATTTGCTTTAGGACATACGCCTATGTACATATACTTCTACTGACTTCATCTTGTTTACAGTCTACTTCCATGACTTAAGCTTAGGTCAAATGACTGTGCAGTGAGCCCTGTTAGAAATTTAACAAAATGTTAAGGAAATTTTGCCAAATAGTTCATGGACCCACATGCAGCTACTAGCAGAAATTTATGATAGAAAAGAACTATTTAAATCTCTTCACCTTTCTTTTGCTTCTCCTTGTCTTCTGTTTCAGGTTTGGTTGCCATAACTTCAAATAAGGTCTTTAAGATACTTCTCAGATCACTAGCATAGTTTGTCTGCAGTTGGTCAGCAACACCTAGGAGTTTGAAAAAAAGGATGGAACTATTACTAGACTATTACTATTCACCAATTACTTAAATTTACGTATTGCTCTTTGTAATTGCCTCATATTTCTTCTTGAGGGGATTACTTGCTTATGTTAGTGATAAAAATTGCACATTTAATTAAACTAAATTACCATAATACCAAATCATGTTCTGGCCTTTATATTACCTGCAATTTGGTTTATATATTTTTCTTGTGCTTTTGGCAGAGAGAGAGAGATTCCGTTCATATCAATACATAACTGCTGGATCAGATTTTGTCCCTTTAAGACATAGAGCATCACCAAGAAAAAGGAAGCGCTACAAAATCGAACCTGTTGCGTGGCCAAACTCTTCATCACTATAGGTCTAAGATGTCTGCATTCTTTGATTCTGGAACTTGGTCTCCCTCAGACAACAGACCTCGCTAGACCAGTCTGCAACTTCGGCCCAAAACCAGTCTTTCGGCTATGTCATCTGTAGTCCGTTCTACTACCCTGTATCTTTGTGCATGTCAGAGAAAATAGTGAATAAGACTTACTTTCAGAACAAAAAGACACTCTCATACCTGAGATACAGACAAAAAGCCGGTGAATAAGATCATTGCTGCCATGAAATCTGGATCTGATCTTTTCTCTGGTGGCAATTTTAGCAGCCTGCAAAGCAAGCTGAATTTCTTCCTGATCAATGTCATCAGATGAACAAGAACTCGTCATTAAACTGCTAGTGGAGAAAAAAATATAAAGAAATAGTACTGTAAATCTTCATTTGGTTGTTCAGTAAATTGTAAAGGATTTATTACTCAAGCAATACTCTAGAGCAAAACAGAATAATTGCTGTAAATTCTTGTTGAAGTTAATCAACAGGCAATCAATCACCATAGTGTTTGATTTTCACTTTGTGCCATAGCTGCAGAACAACTTTTGAGTAGAAAATTATTTGTCTGTATTTTATTGTATTCCCCTTTACTGTTACAAAGTGTTGTGCCATTTTTCACATTAGCTTCCATTAAAAGCGCAGTCCTAAGACCATAACTGCAACAAAAACCCGAAAGGGGAATATCAGTCTGAAAATGAGTAGGTCAGTTCTGCAGTCAACTTAGAAATTAATGTAGAAGTTAACTTGAAAAAAATTTCTGAATTAAAATAGTGAGAGTCACTAGAATCCAGATATTACAGAAAAAATGGAAAGAAAGGTGATAAAATACAATTTGCATAGTAGAGCTAGATTACTCCCCTGATTGCTGAATGTCAAACTGTTGCAACAGAATGGCTCATCAACACCAAAGAGATTAAGATGTGTCACCAAATATCTACTGGAGACTTAAACCTTCATTTAAAAAGCCATACAGAGGGTCGCTTGCCATTTACACCTCTTTGTAAGAGGGGGAAAGCTTGGAAAAAAAAAAACCAGAGTCCCCTAAGAAGTTTTAGTGGGAATCCAGCTTCTTCAAATATCTGGAGTTACCTAAACTATTTCTAAATCAAGGTGCATTCAGAAAAGAAATACAGAGGGAAAATGTAGCACTTCTCCCACAAAAAAAAAGATCCTCATTTGGGAGTAGAGCACGGGATGAAATTACACTGAAGCTTTAAGGATTCATTGTGTTGACTGGAAGACATGCCTTCTTACTCTATCGTATTCAGAGACAGAGGAACACAAAACAATTTTTCCCTCAGATAGAAAAGAAATTCATCTCACCAACAACTATGAAAAAGTAGAATGTTTTACTTCTAACTCTATTTTGGCTGTACAAAACTCCAGCATTCTTTACTATACAGACAACCACCACGCTAAAAAAAAAAAAACAAAAAACAAAGTATGTTATTGGTAGATACATAGCACGATGAAGGAAATAATTTCTGGTACTATTTGAGTTCAGCCTGTTTTTATTAGGTGCTTATGCATTCACCACCTTGCAGATTCAGTCCCTATGACAGTATGCATCAACAGTTATTGCAGGTAAGACACATAGGTAACATTTACAGAAATAATATGAAAATAATTATAATCAAAGTTTTGTGGGATATGATTTTGAAATTCTAATTGAGAGCTACAGAGGTAATTCTTAAAAATGCAAAAATAAATTTATTAGACCACACAATTTTCAAATCCCTAGTGAAAACAGAACTGAAAATAAATACATACTAGAGATTAGGTACTGATAGAAATATCAGTGGAAAATGGATAGTTTGGGTACCTTAACTGGCTTCCCATTACAAAGAGTAAAGACTAGGCTTGCAAGAATTTCATTTTTGTTTATATTTTTATCTATTGCTATTAGCAAAAGCATGTAAAAAGAAGTTACTTTTATGTTTACAGTTCCCCTCAGTGACACTGCTAACTAAATTTATTAAATATACTGAGAACCGAATGAGAATTCTCTCTCCCTCARTTTTTCCCTTGTTCTTCCATAGTGGATATACAATACACTTTCCACAATAGTGTGGAAAGGTCTGTGGTCATGACAGTGAAAAGGTCATGTATGATGGTGACTTATGAAGCAATAAACTGCTAAAGTTGGTAAGAGCCAGGAAGCGATCCCTGCTTCTCAACGGTATGCAGCTAAATCATTGCTCTATTTGCACAACTGTTCATATACCCAAATAAAGGGATTTCTGTTTGCTCCTAACTTGGCCAAAAAGGTTTACTTTTTTCCCCCCGTTTTTAAAAGAATTATCTCACAGTGATATACACATTTGCAGCATAAACTGCTCTTCAAGACAAGTATAGACCTAATGACTGGAACAAATACAGTTTGTTTATATAGTCTTATTACGGCGGTCTCCTTGGAACTCCCAAACTAAGCAAAAACCTAAGTGCAGGGGAAAGAAGAGCTAGAGATTGAAGGATAACTCCCCTCCCTCCAAGACACGGTTGAAGAAATGTTTAGGAGCAGGGTGTTAAGTGGGCAGAGAGCTGTGAAAACTGCCTTTCAAGAATAAAAAATACTTAATCCCTTACAGTTTTGGAGAAAGAAAGGTTTATTCCACCCTTCTGAACAAGTTCTAGCTCTAATAATAATGTTCACCATTGAAAGTCTCCTCCTAYGTCCAAGGGAAACGATTTTACCTACTGCTGGTCCAGATTATTCTATGCTAGATTTTGTGACGAGTCTTTAAGACCAGTAATGTCCCACCACAAGACTGGCTGTTTTTTTCATATGCAATCCCTAGCACAGAGCACATATGAACTGTTTTGGCATTGTGTGATGAAAGGTCAGCATGTATAAATACACACATTTATAACATACACTTAAATGCAGAGAGCCATACGCAAAATACAGTATCCATACAAACACATTCAGAAAAGAGTGTATTTTGTATTCAGGACTGCTGATGCCACTGCAAAGAGAAAAGCGAACATTCCAGAATAATTTAAACCTGGATCTAAGAATCGCTTCAGAATCAGAAAGAAACAATTACTCTGCCTTTACCAACAGGACCAAGTCAGATTTAGGCAGAAATGACTGTCAGAGAATGACTAATGACCATCTGTTCTTTACTTTAAAATATATTTTCTCTACAAGAATGTAACTACAAAATAAATAGTGTAGAGGCAGTGAGAAATACTGTAAGGACAGAAACAGAGCAATTAACCATTTCATGTAAATAGTCAGAAGAGCCAGCTTTTCTTATAACAGGGTATTCCAAACAGCAGTGAGTGCATCTATGCAAGTATTAAAGATTCTCTTGACTTTTAAACTGACATTATAGAAAACAAACCTGAATTTTGACCTGTAGAGTTCAACTTATTTGATGTCCAAATTATTCTTACAAACAAGCTGGTTTTGTAATTCTATAAGGAATACCACTTCTGCTTGATTATCTAACTCACATAATTTGGATGAAAATTCTCAGCTGATACCAGATGTGTAGGAAGCATTTTACTGACATCAAGAGATTATACTGGGATTTGGAAAGTTTCAGTGCCAGTACCTGCAGAATTGACTACCACTGCAGAATAAGCATAACCATACTTCAGTCCAAAGTAGTGAGAGAGGTTTCCTCATTTTTTTCAGCTTCTTGGTTGAAGAAAACCCTGCATTACCCAAGGAATTAGGTTGAAAAGAAAATAATAAACGTAGAGATAAGACCAAAATAAACATGGAATTACCCTTGCTAAATGTTTATCATATAAACAATGCTTATCATGTATTTATTTTTCATACTGTGAAAACACTGCAAAGTTATTATGTCTGAAGGTGAGTATCAAGAAGGAAGACTTTATGTCAAAGTTTGATTCCAAACAGTAAAACTGCTTATACATTATAAAGGAACAAATACCCTCTGGCAGATGCAATAAATCAGCTTTTTACCTGACTTGGCTAGCATTTACTTAATAATTTTAAATGACTCTTCATTTATCATGTTATAAGACTAGTTATCCTCTTTCAGCATTTAAATATGTATCTCTAGAAAGGACGTTTAGTCTTAAAGCTTGTCTGTGAAATTTAATTATCTACGAACAAACAAAACCCAGTGCTGTCACTGCATATATCATCACCTTTCACTTGTGGAACCAACATGCTTTACAGCTTTTAAGTTCCAAAGGATATCTATAGCCAGGTTAAGTAGTAGTATCTATACATAATGGAAAACAAGACTGTGGAACAAAAAGGTTACGACTGACATTTGCAGAAGTTGCCAGGCGTTTCACGTAACCATCTGTGATACCTTAGGCCTTGCGCTGAATGCTGCTGAGCATTGACACTCATCCAAAAAGACTAAGAGCAGCAAAGTCTCAAACTGAGCAATCAAAATCAATGGATTCAAAATTATTCCAAATTTAAATCTGCTACATTTGGCCTCAGATATAGTCAGTGACATTAGAAATCTGTAGCTACTCACGGATGTTTTCTTCTGAATTTGTCTAGAAGCATTTGTTTCATTAAACCTGAAATCTTATTGAATTGAATGCAGAATATACAAGATTCTCTCAAAGAAATTCCCATTAGTCACAAACTCCCAAGGCTGCATTAAATATAAAACAATAGCAAGTAAAACGAATTTAAAAGGTCACTGTATAGAATATACAAAGAAATCAACCGAATTATCCTGATTTCAAGAGAGTCACAAAAACTTCTAAAATGATTGGTTTTAGAAATCTTAGACTAAAAGCAACAGGTGGTCATGTCTAGCAAAGAAGAAAATCACCCCATATGTCTACTCTACTCTGTATGATGCAATAACATTACCAATTTCAAAAGGAAAGACCACCCTCTACATTTCTGATTTCAGGCAATGCCTTTAATCATGACTAATTTTCACGTACAGATCTCAGAAKATTGTTGGCAATGCTTTTAAATCAAGAGGGATCAAGTTCCAGTGAGACAAATTCATCCCAGCTAAGTGTCTAAGAGCAAAACACTTGTAAATTCTACAAGCAACATGACACATTTACTAGAAAAATGTCAATATAGAATTCAGGGACTTCCCTTACTCCATTTATACTATACAAATACCTGGGATATCAGTGGTTTCTATTCGCTTTTTCTGGAAATCTCCAGTAAACTGCACAAGCATAGGTAGAAGTAGCATGCAACATTAACTGCAAACTTAATTTAACTGCAAACCTTAGTGGACTGTATGTGTGCATTACTTCTGCGTACCTATACGAACATATGTCTACCAGTAGAAGTTCCCTTTTGCTGCTTGTTTCCCATACTATAAAGCAATCACGTTAGTAGTTTCATATAATCTTTTTCTACATAATCATTTCATTTCCCTGCCCCAAGAAAAATCCCAGAGTGGAGCACAGTTTCTTTGCTTACAGTTCCAAGCTCCTTTCTGCCAGCAGTCAGCCCAAATCTCTCTCAAGGCCACACTCTTACTGTTTCTGTAACTAACGTTTGGTGCCTTTTCTTCCTGCCTTTTCTTTTGCAGCACCTCTTTTTTTTTTGGTTACTCTCACAAGAAACGCAATAAACAGTGCGTAAATATCCCTTGGTTTCTAACATGTACCAGTGTTGATGATACGGTTGGGAGGAAACCTCCTATTATTTTATGTATTCAGTTAAATTAATGAAATTAATGCCTTCTTACAATTATTTTAAGTGAAGGGGGGGTGCACACTCAATTTTAGAATCATTCAAACCAAATTCAGAATATGTTTTCTTATTTGGGGAGTAGGACATAGTTATTTAATTAAGGACTATATTTTAATGAATGAGCCCAAAAGCTATATTTGATTGGACTAAGAAAAGCTTTAATTCAGAAATTTTTTAACTTTTTAATCATAATATTTTATTAGGTCAAGAGGATTTTTGTATACAATCTCTTAGATATTTTCTCTTTATTTTAAGAGAAAAGGATAAAGAAAAAAAATCTTACAATGTTTCCAGTTCCCAGGGTTTCAAAACTTGCAGATGCAGATCCCTCTAGCAGGAACAATTTAGCTAAGCACCACCGGAAGAAGTTGAACTCTACTACACTACACTGTTACCATTTTCATTACTAAAGCCCAGTTCCAGACACTTTAGGACACGTGCGAGAAGCCCCATCTGCTGTCAACCTTTTGAATTCCACAAGAGCAGAAGCATTTTTCATACACCGCAAGATTTGCAGAAGCCCCTTCTTAGCTTTTTTGCCCCAGCTGAAGCGGGGAAGAGGTTAAAATAAACAATTTGACTAATGATATTAGCCATATGTCCTAAGCGATATCTTTAATCAGGAAAACTTCCTTAGCATTAAAGACTATTAAGTTTGAAATCAATAGGAATGTCTGCTCCAGACCCTGGCAGCTTTGGCAGCTGCCCGCTCCGTTGGAAGAGCAGCTTCATGACTCCTTCCTCAGCCCTTCCCATCTCAGACTGCAGAGCTCTCTTTGTATGTCATGTTGGACTTCCAAAAAACACAGGTGTTGAAGCAGCATGTTGCTAAATTACTGTAAGAAACTCTTCTTGGATAACTGTGCTATGGCAATGCCATGCTGGCTTATTCAAACTCATTGCCACACTGGCTTGTCTTTTCAGAAGAATGGAAAAATTCTCTGCTCCGAGCAGAAATTAAATAAAACAACACCGCAAGTCCAAGAATTACCAACTTCCTTTGACATAGCTATTTTGTTCATTATAGATAAAATTTCTATAAATATAAATATGAACAAATAACTTAAAGCATTATTAATCAATGAGGCTGCTTTCTTACCATCGAGTTGAATGTCAGACACTTGCAAGGCACCATATTTACTGTATTTCTTAAAATTAAAACTAAAAAGGGGTAAAATTTGCCAGACAAAGGATATTGGAAAATTCAAGAAAAAATATAAATGAAAATATAACAAAGTAGAATTGCTTAGGTTCTATTAAGATTTTCTCCATTCCATCATGACATTGTTATCTTCTAATACTTTCTTGTAATCAAACACACATTTAAAGCTCTCAGAAACATTCTGTCATGCTGCAAAATAAATAATATGAGATTAGAGCACAGAAACACACTTGAAAAATAATCTCAAACTGGAAAAACTGAAAGTGAAAACCAGAAACAGTTAAGAAGTTAGGAAGGAATGGTATATAATGCCAGCTCTAGCATCTAATAAGGGAATAGAAACATCTCAGTCCCAGCTTTAATCACTTATCCTCAAACCAGAAGAACCTGATACAGGATGGATAGAACCTGGATACCTGATGCAGGATACAAAACCTTCCAAGGGGAAGGAGGCATTTCATACAGCTCCTCAATGTTCTTTGTGTTATTCAAGAAGCTATACTGTATAGTATAATAAAAAGTGAATTAATTTAACATCCAACTCCATTAAAAGCTCTCTTGAGTTGCAGCTCCTGTGTGTGGCAGGCACAGTGATGGAGAAGCAGCACTGAAAACCATTTTTCACCAAGAGGAACTCTGAGGGCTAGGGAAGTTCATTAGTACATTTTTGTGTGGCCTCCATGAGTTCCTTCAAAAAGTAATACAAAACAATCAGCTGAAGCATTAAAACATCTTAGGGTCTGGGAGAATCCCCCAGGAATTCTGTATCCAGCCATGGGAGTCAAAGTTGAGAAAGACTAATTAAACGACTAAGTGGAACCTTAAAATTTTAATTAGAAAAGGAAGCTTTCTCTTCAGTTTTCAACTACAATGCTGTTGTAAGTAGGAAGAAATCTTTTTCTTAAACATAATTGTGCTTTTACAACATATCTTGGTTATAGGCATTGCAAGAACTCTGCAAAACTGTGATTTTAATTATTACACATAATCTCAAAACCCCTAAACATGCTACTGTAAGGTTTTGGGGAAAAAAAAACTGTAGAATAAAATCAAATTTCTGAAAGCTGTTAAATTTGTGCTACTAGTAGCATAGGGAACACCAAGTGACATTCAACAACAGATTTTACACATCCTTAAAATGAACATAATTATAAATGTGACCAAATTACTAAAAATGAAAATCAGAAGTGAGCTACGTAGACAAAATAACACTAACTGATTACTATCACTCTCTGTCAGTCTCATGCCAGATGATATGCCAGCTAGGATACTGCCCCAAAATGGTGTCTTCTAGAGTGCCGAGCAATTTTGCTGGAACAAATTTACTGCCTCTGCCACTGATTCTAGCCAGCTTAATGTATTGTCGTATTTCACTTAATTTACATAGAGAGGAACACATTTTATATTTAATTTACTTCAACCATATTAGAYGTTTTAACTCTCTAAATACAAAGTTCACGGTTTAAATAGGGAAAGACCAAAGTTTCACCTTCCCACTGTAATAAGCACTTATTAACAAGTAGTTCACACAAGACACTTGGGTCCTTGAGGAAAAAAAAAAAAAAGCCTACATCAGTCACTTGTTACTGAACACAAAGCCATGCATATAATATATATGCTATAGATAGATAGATAGATTGATTATATCCATACAGTCTATCTGGAAATTTTACCTTGTGACATTTTCTAAAGGGGAACACAATAGTTTACAAAATACTGCACCATTTGGAGATATATTTTTTGTCTTGCAGGCTCAGCTGTAAGCTCCTGAAAACTGGTACCGAAGAACAAGTGAGGCACGAACACATCAAGAAGAATCCTGCTGGTGAAGAACCATAGACAGCTGCTTTAGTCACATACGTCTAGTTGACTAAAATCATAAGCAAAAGCTGACAGACCTTATCAACACTGACTTTTTTTTTTGCTGGTACTGCTCAGCTGGTTGTTGGGGCAAAGGATGTAGCAGAAAAGCAAAAAGCTTCTACGCTGCAGCCTGTTTATGATGGTCTCTATYAATATGCATATTAATTGCTCTCACACCACTTGAGTGACAGAGCTCAACAAAACAGCATAGACTCACAATGACTAAAACATATATAGGCAGTCTGCAGTTCAAAATCATCAGGCAGCATCTATTTTAGATGTCATGCTGATTTTTCTCAAGGTATAACACCCTTTTCTCTTCCTGCAGCTCTTCTCACTGAGCTCTGTTTCCATGATTCCAGTATAGTACATGCAAAGCAATTACACCAGCCTTTTTGCAATTATCAGCCTTCTTTCCGTAAAGAGCAGCTCTACAGAGAAAGGGGAAAGAAAACTGTAAACAGTAATGCATTGGCCAAAACAAAAATGATGGTACCAAACATTAATGAAGAATTAAACTGTTGTYTTGTATAGCTTAAACAAATCTGACCAGGATAACGGTAAAACGGCAGGAGAGAAGATTCAGGACACATCTGACCAGGTAGGCTGTTACCTGATCACCCAGCAAAGCCATCACTGGCACATTTGGTGTCCTCCACACTATTCAGTTCCCAGGAGTAGCTGTGATTCATTTATAAAACTGGTGGGCATATAACCTGTGCCATAGCACTGACAGCACAGATCAACGGATAGCGCTGGACTATGACATGAAAGAACTGATCTCTATTCCTCGTACAGTTAAAGAGTCCTGCTGGGTAACTGAGTTACTCTTCCTTCTTGCATCCCCTGTGAAGCACCAAGTTCTAACGATGAAAAGCACAGTATAAAACCCGTTTTTGTATGAAACTGTTCACCCACAAGAACTGACTGGCAAGGTAGCTTCAACAGTCTCTTCCAGAACACCCTCTATTTTCGAAGCAGACAATCAACATTTCACCTCTTTCTCTTTTACATACTAAGAGACAGCTTTCTTCTCCTTCTTTCACATGTGTGTGTTTAAACTAACAGGGATCTATTCAAAATATGTTAGACAGCAAGCTATTCCTGCAGCTGTATCCAGCAGCCAATGAGCCAGCGATCAGCTCACACACAGGCAGATGCAGATATTCTAGCAGAACTAGCACGATAAATAACCCACTCTAACTGCTGGCAGAACCTCACTGCTTTGGCACAGGCTCAAGTCACAGTACACTTTAGATACTTTCTTTTGCAGACTGTAGTTAATATAGGCTAAAATTTCACCACTAATTTTTCTAAATGCCTAAAATTGTAGAAAAAATACTGCAAAATGCAGGCATTTAAACAGAATGACAAAAAAAAGCTTGCTAGCTGGGAAAGGCATCTATTATACCATTAAAGTTACTATTTAAAGTTATTATTTACAGTTAAACTTATTATTCTTTAGTTCATCATGATCTTAAAATGAAGATGTAGGCTTTACAATGTTCCTTAGGCAGGCAAAAGCCTGAATACAGATTCATGAATATTTCTTCTTCCCTTATATCATCTTAGACAAAAAAACTCCAATGAGGCTTGAAATCAGCTCATCGTAACCACCTTGTTCTTCTGCTCTCACACTCTTCATTGCCAAAACAATGTTTTTTATGCCATTTTYCAGTGCCAGTCTTTCAAAGCACTTAAGTTCCTACATGGCTTTAAGCACATCAAATCATCTCATTCAGTTAGCATACGAACAGTCTTCATTTCAGTTTCAACCCAAATTACTGGCTCTGTCAGGATCTTGCCCAATAATATTCATGCATGTTGAAAGCTGAGGGACAAAGAGATTCCTGAAAATACAGTCAAATTTTAAAAGCTACTGTTCTTCATACAGAAATAAAGAAACTACATCTGACATTGCAATGGACAAAGTAGCAGCATTATATTTTATTGCTTTATCTGCCCATTTATAATTCAATAAAATTATATTTATATTAAAAATTGTTCTAAAAACCATATTTATAAAAAGATATCTGTAAAAGGAAAAAACAAATGGACTGTTTTCTGGAGTTAATAAAAAAAAATGGACCAGTTGCTGCTTCCCTGCTACAGTTACAAACATCTCAACTCCACTTGAGGCAGTGGTATTATTCCACATTCACTTTGACTCTTGCGAGTCTGTATAAAAATCCAGTTTCTCTGAAGCCTTCTGAAATAAATGGAAAACATTTACTCTTCACTGATAAAGCTAACTACTAATATGGTCATCTCAAATCTGAATACTGCTTAATGAACATTTTGCAAAAAAACAGCTTCCAAACAGGGCTGAACATTCAACTTCTTGACAATCAGATCTCTAGAATTAGAAGAACCTTCTACACAGATCAGCTACCAATGAAATAATCAAACTTCCCTTAGCAAATCCACTTTACAGTCCTCTATATCATCTTTTCAAAGTGACTGTGCTCTAGAAACTTCCAGCAAAGTTTTAAAATGTGTTTTTCAAATCACCGCGTGAGCACAATCAGTGCTCAAAGTATATAATCACAGTTCTGATTTAAGCCTGGAAATCTTTGGCCCAGATGAGTTTCAACAAACTAGACACTCAGCTGAGGTTTCTGCTTTTCTCCATTGACTAAACAGGGAACCTAGAGCAAAAAGACCCCTCATTTAGATATATCAGGCACCTGAAGTTAGGATGGATGAATCTAGCACTGGTTGATGATAGAACAAGTCTAAGGCAGTAAATCATGTGCTGATTTGAAGCAGTTCTCTTTAACAAGACCCTGCAGTCCCAAGAGCTCTTCTCTCTCAGTAAAAACCAAAATGGCAAACAATGACATGTGGCAGAAAGTGTTCTCTGAGATGCAAGGAGGGGGAATTTTCTCCCAGTTCTCCATTTGGAAAACAAGAAATGTGTATGCATGTAGAATTCCATCTATACTATAATCCATTGTTTCAAAACCATTAAATCTGTGCTAGATTCAGCCTCAGTATTGCTTATCTACTTTAATTTGCAATGATTATTATAACAGCCCAAAGCAATTGCTTATGACTCACAGGAGGTTGAAAGGCCAAAAGGCGGCATTTTAAGAATTCTATGTTCAGTTAATTATTCTTCAGATAAAATTGCAAATGTTACATTTAAATTTCTAATTTTTGTTATTAAGATTACAAATGAAAGCAACAAGAAATAAAGAGACAAAAATGCTACAATGCCATATTTCAGAGAAGAAAGGAAAAAAATATCAGGAAAACAGGTATTATTTTGAAATGCACATAACATCACGGAGAATTTAGTTATTTCAGAAAAGAACATTTTGTAGAGATATTTGCAAGGGACATTCTTGTCCACTATATTTTCCAAGGAAAGCCAAGCTCCTACTCAAAGACCTTGGAGTTGTGGTAGACAAATGATAAAACTCTAGAGAAGTTGGTTAAAAGCTAAAAGAAAACTCTTTAGATAATAAAAGATAAAAGGGCAGAGGAATACCTTAAAAAACAAACATATTCTAAATTGTAATACAAACAGATGTACTGAGAGGATGCAGAGCCAAATATTATATACGTATGCACACAGCTCTAGAAAGCTGCTTCACTGAACCAGTCAGACTTTTGAGCTTTTTTTTTTTTTTTTTAAACTATGTAGTATAGATGTTTCAAAGGGGAGGGGTGCTCATATCAGTATAGTTAAGCAGGCACTTAAATGTTTTATTGGACCATAAACTACATGAGCTAGATCTCCAGTAATGTTAATCAGATATAGAATAACAGGCAGCTTAGATTTCTTAAAAATGACACTCAGGAATGATGCAGTGAAAAAGTTTAGTTGGCAAAAGCACAAAACACATGCAAATACAGCCTTATAAATCAAACACTCAAAAAAAATCTGAAAAGAGGAAAGAGATCTAATTTGCTTAAGCATCAAGATATTTTAATACAGTGGCATGTACAATACTAACATAGGAAAGGATTAAAGAAAGGCCTGGAAAAAAGGTCATGCACCTCACAAAGACTTATTTACTCTCACTGCTCCAGTAATACCTGACGAGCAGCTGAGGTTTCCTCTAACTGCCCATTCCGACAGCCGTGGGGGAAACAGGGTTTTTTGATGTCTGAGTATTTAGCAGAGGGCAACTGTTGCACACAGCAATATTATTTTTTGTTCAAAGAACACTCAAAAGTGAATGTATTTCAAAATTAAAACCACAAAAAATAGTTTTAATTGCCTCTTTCTGAGAAAAGATGTAGGCTGTCAAAAATGCCCTTATTTGCCTTTTAAAAATATGGAAATCATTAGAAAGATTGAGCCTAAAGATGGGCACATCCTAAAAAAACAAAAAACAAAAAAACCCCAGACATTATATGTAACACTACTTCTGCCATTATTAGAAAAGACCATTTGCCTTCTCTTTCAATCCCCAAACCTGTACAAACTTCTGAATTCCTGAGCTAAAGTGCTGGATACAGATACAGAGATGAAAGAGGGAGGACAAGGAGGAGTGGAAGAAGATCTAAAACTACCTTGACTGAAATTGTATCTATCAGGGTAATAATGTTTCTGTGCATATATTAAAAAATGCGAAAGAACTATTTTAGTAACATTTTTCTGCTGCAAAATTTATTCCTCTATTAAGTACTCAGAGCATAATTAATTGTGAAGTTAAAACTCTCATGCGGGTTTAGAGGGTGAGAATATAAACTAGTATTCTTAACAATTTTGGCATACAACACTGTGGAAATTACATTAWGGTTAATTGGGATGCTTCCCTTATTTTACTAAGCTGAAATGAAATGGCAATATGGTATCTAGAAAGCCAAGTCCTAGCTATGTACAAGCATTCAGTACATTTTAAGCTAAAGTCTGAAGTCTCTCTTGAAGAAATGCTAAACGGACAAACAAAAGTGAGATCACTGACATATCATATAATTCATTGCTATATACATCAAAACTTTTCTGTAAATAGTTGACTTTCAATTGTAACAGCACTGAAGAAAACTGCGAGAGAAAAAAAAAGCATCTGCTGTTCAAAAGGAAGAATAATCAGAAGTGTTGCTGTCACTTGTTTGTTAATTCAATGAAAATTTGTAACCAACCATAACCCAATGCAATTAGTCAAATCTGACTATGAAGGGATGTTATTACCTCAGAGCGTATATGCTGGAGAGACTACATGTAGTGACAGAAACACTCTCATAGTCACTGCTGGAGATGGAGCTGAGGGGGGAATCACGTAAGCCATCCTGAGAACTGAAAAAACATATGGAAACAAAATGAACCGC
This sequence comes from Apteryx rowi, assembly GCF_003343035.1. Lineage (NCBI taxonomy): Eukaryota > Metazoa > Chordata > Aves > Apterygiformes > Apterygidae > Apteryx > Apteryx rowi. The sequence goes on from NW_020448530.1 coordinate 4,059,461, forward strand.
TGAAGAGAACAAAGGTAAAAACAGAGCACTGTGATAACTCATGGATTGTAAACTATCATACAGAAGTAAGAGTAAATTGACAGTTACATTTTTGTTCTTTAGGAAATAATACATATCTATTTTATATTACCACCAAAAGGACAGACAATTTGGCAAAATCAATGGGCACATGCCTTATAAAAATCTTCAATTTAAGTCATAACATACAGTTAAAACATTCAGGAAAGGATCAAAAGGTCTTACGATTGCATAGGGTATAGATGGAATAGTGTGCCCCATGCAGTTAAGTGTGGCCTAATTTTATAACAAAGACATAAGATCACTGGAAATTCATAAAATCACTATGTGCTTCAGGCCTAGACAGCCTAAAAAAATAAACTTCAAGAACTTCTGAAATATCATGACAAATTTGATCCAAGTTTCCACAGAATGAGGATGAGAAGGAGAAAGTCCACAAGACAGCAGAAAGCAGACTGTTCAGCAAAAGAAAGGGGGATAATACAGCAACCCCCTGATTTGACCAGTCCCTGCAATGCCATGCATATTCCTCAGATGTGCGCCTTAGGCCAGCCATGAAGTAGCAATCCCATGGCAAACCACCGACACTTCGTTAGAGCAAATCTACTGGCTACTAAATAAAATGAATAATTTAAATGAATGGTTATCAACTTTTCCCTGTCATCCCTGGGCTAATGCAAATAGCATCTTTAAATATTACATCATTTTAGATCCTACATCATATTATCAACATAAATTAGGATTAGAAGATTAAAAATAGTTTCATAAGCACTACAGACCTGTCTCGGAGAGACCAATTTTTAATGTTTCAGTAACAATTTACTGCTCAGCTACTGGAAATTCCACAGGCTGAAGAAAAATTATAATAGGAAAAAATGGAATCTTGAGCAAATATATGAAAATTGTGCTGGTTCTAGGCAGTGCAGAAGAATCACTAGAGCCTGCTGAACTGAAGTGTTCAGTCAGTGGAAATCTTTGGACAATGCAGAGAGAAACCTAAGAAATATTTTTAGTTAAAAGAAATTTAATTATTTAGATTAGGATTTTTTTTTTTAATCTTACTCCTCTATGACTACTAGTAGATTTCTTACACTATTCTGATTTGAAAGAGAATGTTGGCTACATATTCAAACAAGCTATGTTTCAAATCCTTTTCCTCTACCAAATTTACTATTGTAGCTATTTTTGTGGCTAGAAGTCTGGAAGAACACTTGAGGGGAATTTTCCAAAGTGGTCTATGGAAGGTATGTGCTCTAATCCCTTTAAGAAATAACAGGATTTGTTTGCATACCTCCTACTCATCACTTTGAAAATATATTACTTCATATTCCTCATTTTTGATTTCCAATTTGAAAATAAATCCTATGTGTTTAGCTGGAAAACAAATCCCAAGTGTTATGTTTTAGTTGAAAGAAGAGCTGTCGCAGTTGGAAAATAATTTATCGGACTTGAACAAAAATCTATTTAACTTTCATTCATTTTATATAATTTCCCTTGACAATTCTGCTCATTATGATGAGATACGTGCATTTAAACAAAGGCTTGCTCTTTTATAGCTCATCACCTTTACCTGTCCAACTTTGCAATATGGTCAGGCTACTAATATGTACTTTTACTGTGTTTTATGGCAGTTAAATGATGTAAAAAAAAAAATTAAAGTGCGATTTCACAGCATGATTGAGCAGAAGAAACTGTTGCACAAAGATGAAATTTATTGTTCAAAACAAAATAATCTTTGAACAGCAGAACCAGGCAGTAAGAACAACCAGCAAACTCAGCTTTTTCTTTCATTGCTGCCACCCCTTACTCCTTTCCCCCAGTTTCCAGTTTGGTTCCTAACAATCCTGCAAGCTGACCTGGGCAGTAACACTTGTTCTGAGATTTAAGGTCTCACGCTTGCTGTCCTTCAGTGCTTCTGTTAAGCTCTCCCTGATATATTTGAAATCTAGTCAAAACGTCTGTTACCAATGGTACACAAAACAAAATCATGAGACTATTTAAGAATATAAAATCAATTTATTTTCTTGGGTTCTGTTTTGAGAATTTGAGCTTTCCAGCTCTTTCTAACAACTAAAAGGGCCGGAACTTTCCCTACGCACGAAGAAGTCAAAGTTCTCATACAATTTTGGGAGCTAAATGCTCTAGGCTAAAAAAGAAAAAAACCTGTCTCTCTCGTTAAGAGCGGGTGACATTTAGCAACATTGTCGCAAGTCACAAAATCACTTTCTATCCTGAGCTGCTGTTGTGGAGTGTGCAGTACCAGTTAGAAAACACAAATATAAAGATGGCACATAAWGTGCTGGATCTTAATGGTAAGTAAACCTGAGAACTACCCTCAGGATATTCTTGGGCAGTCATTGAAAATGAACAGAAAAGACACCCCCAAACTTGTTCACCATCAAAATATATTTTACCTGAACCAAGTGCTAGCAGATAGTGATCTCCTGCTGACCGCTTAATGGCATTTTCCTTGCCTCTGTCATGTTGAGCCATAGCACGCTCTTTGGGCTATTAGAGGAGTTTATACAGTACTGTTTTCAGATGATGTGAAAGTAGAAACCCTTTCAACATGAGCTTCAGAACTAGCGCGCTGCACTGATACTGCTTGCAACAGCCTTCCTACCCTTAGGCAGTACCTAACGTGCCCTGAACAAAACATCACTTCACTGTTCTTAGTTCATGTGGGCAGAGCGAAGGGTCCTCTCTCCTTGTGCTGTGGAAAGCCACGTTCGGTAAATTCCACGCTGCACCGATTCGAGTGCAAAGTGCTACATACACTGCAATTATCCCAGCCTCCACGAAAAGTCTGGAGTCGGTGAAAGATGGACCTGGCTTCAGAACAAAGTCCCTTAAACAGTTCAAGCAGCTGACAGCATAGACAAACTAAAGCATCAAAGGGGATAGACACATCCTATATTTTACCAGCCGTAAAAATAAATAGAGGTGTAGTCTGGTGACACCTGAAGTAAAATATTCTGTCCACCCCAATTACTAAGGCCTACACAAGAGAATATCTTTGATTGYTGATCGAAGAAAATCTTTGATTGTCTTCTCATACACATGAAGAAACACCGCATAATCCCTGCCCATCAAACAGCTTCCCTCACTCATTAAAAAGGGCTGATGTTGAGATCTTAAGGCAGACTCTCGGCTGACATGAGTTGCTATCACTCCTTGAGGTTAATGGCGTAAAACCAATTTACATTACCCAAAGATCTCAATCCTACTTTTCTTTTAATGTTCTTGGATGTTCTCTGACCAGCTTATACACATCATCTGAGTCCTCTCTCACCTGTAAGCAGTTACTATTTGCATAACTTTTCATCTCTTTAAGCTTTTTCTTAAAAACATTTGCCATTCTTAACACCTTCTTAAATGCCTTTTTTTCCCACTACTTCATCTCTTGATGCACGAATCTGTATAATAGGCCAGGTCATCCACATGCCATAGGCCATGAGCCATCCACAGCTTTCAGCATTAGAAATGAAGCTCGTCAGTAATCATTTGGTAATGCAACCTGTTTGGACTTGCTGTATATAGACCTCACTTACAGAGGTCATGGTATTATACTAAAGGATATATAGTTTAGACAATTGTAAAAAACGTTCTCACTCCTGTGCACCAAGATAGATTGAACTTTGCCACCAGAAATTTATTTCTGGTTCATATTCAGACTGTTAACTCTTCAGGGTAAGAAATTCTGTTTGTTTAGTGCCAAGAAATGTGAATCCAGTAACGACGAGAATTCTGTTTTACACCTTCTCAGTGTTACACTATTTAGCCTAAAAAAATTTTTTTTGAAGACTCTTGACCTACTCGCCACATTCTTAGTTAGTATACACACAATTCAGGATATATTTTTACATAATATTCTTTTCATCAGTGCCTGAAGATTCACTCTGCACTTCTAGGATGCTGGTAGCTCCTGAGGTGAACTGACCTGCTTTTCCCAACACATGGTTCCTCTTATCAGCTGCTGCTAGCTAAGCACCTCTTCATTAGCACTGTTGCAATACGAGAACTTACGCACAGACAGGCACATTTTATAGCAGGCATCAGCACAAACAAAGCAGCTAATCCTTTCTTCGCACATGCAACCTAAACTTCACTGCATCTCATCCTCATTTGAGATTAATGCCATATTACATTGGGCTTCCCCCATCATGGGATTCACAGGACTAGGCTTTAATAACCTAAGGTAGCACAAGTTCGTTTCACTCATGAGGTCCTAAAAGCCTACAAGGCTATTTTTAAAATGCCATTCTAGCGTGGAATAAAATCTGCATTCAAACTCAAAGAATTAGGATTCTCCAGAGTTTTTGATAAAACTAAAGAATCAAGATTTGAGAGAACAAGGCAAAGTCACATGGGCTGATATGGCTGCTTCTTTTAATGGAATATTGGCAAACTGAATCAGTGAACCAGCTGTTCTTGGGTTATTTTTGGTAGATATTATAAGCAAAAAAAAAATAAAATCAATGACACTTTTATCCTTGTTTGTATGGCTCTTTTCTATCAGAATGTGTTTCCAGACTCTTAGGCTTAATTAAAACTCTCTCATTGTTTCATGGGATAGTTTCTTCATGGATTGTATTACTTCTGTTACAACTGCATTCCAAGTTACATTAACTAATTGGCACAGATCTTTTCATCTTAGTCTATCTCACACAACATGTGAGCTAACTCTAAAGCCTCATGTGTCAACTATACCAAATCCACTCAGATAAGTGGCTTATAAAACACTGACACCTTTTATTTGTATCATAAGACTTGATAACAGCAGTTGTATTATCAGATACTACATAAAATAAGTGTTCAACAGACAACGTCAAAAATTGTCACTTTTAATTTTAAACTTGCAGTGTTTAAAAAAGGGGGGGGGGGAAGGGGTGAAAAAACTCATTTGGACCAAATCTGAATTTGACTGATTGCACAAATAAAAGATTATACAATAAAGAAAGAGAATACCAGAAGAGGAACAGAGGAAATTCAATCAACTGTTCAATAGCCAGGTAAATGTTTGCTTAAGGAAAGTTTTGCAATTGAAGGGCAGATATTTTATTCCCAATCAACTACTATTTCCTTCTTGCTGTTAGCTACACTGATGAGAAATTTTCTTACTCTTCAATAGCTGGTTAAAAAACTAATCAATACAAGATGGATAAACAGACATGTTTTCAGTTAAGTGAACATTAAGTGAGCTGTCCATTAATTCTTATGAAAAAGGCAACTTTGTCATGTGAAGAAAAGCATAGTTTTCTTAAGTCTAACTGTGATAGAAATGTTATAGGGAAAGCATGATTTTAAGACCTATTTAATCAAGTTAATTTGTATTGCAATATCGATTAATCTAGTTTTGGTTAAGGACCACTTACGGAATCAAAGTAAAACTAGAAAGGTCCTTTTTCAGTAAATGCCAGCCACCCCAAAATCAGAATGCCTGTTCTTCATGCAGTTATACAGGTGAAATGTGCACACACTTTGCAGTTTACATACTATTAACAAGTGAGAAAAATTAAATGTAGACATAAAAATCAAAATTAGAATCTAAGAGTGTAAAAAACAGCTGTTCATCTTTTTACAAAGAAATTCAAATATGATGAGGAAATGAAATTTTAAAAATATAATTTTAAATTTGTAGGCTAAGAAATTGCAATGCTAAGAAATGGGACAACTTGAATATCAAGCTGGAGAAGATTATTTTAATCATCTTATTGTAGGATTGCAATACAGAACAGCAAATAATAAAAGATGCTCTTCCAAGGATATGCATCATTCCTCCTCCTTAATTTGCAAAAGCATATGGCAAAATATTCTGTTTTTTAAGCCTCCACAAGTAAATGTGAACAGCACCAGCATCTAACAGCTGATGAAGGACACTTACAGCTTGCAGAAAGCGTGAACAAATTAAGTTCTCACTACCAGTTTCAGCTCCTTTTGCCAAGTCTCATGTGCACTGTAAAGGCTTCATTAAGAGTACACTCACCAAATAACAAATGAAGGCAAATGGCAAAAATTCTATATTTTAAGGTAGACTTAAYAGACCTGCAGGGGAAAGGAGAGAAACTACACTTAAGAACTGTAACAAGGTCAATACATAGATAAATGAACACACAACGGAAGCAGCCATTTAAGCCTAAAACATGAAAATGCTAGCAGTGCATGACAACATGAAAAAACCTGTCAAACTTCATAAAACATATAGAAGAATAAGCAGTTTCACAAGGATTCTTCAATTTTGGAAGGAGCAGAAAGCTAAGTATTTCCAAAACACCAACATAAATGTAATTTTTAATCTATATTTTTTTTTCTTGGAAAGAGCAAGAATACTGTGACAGAATGAGCATTTTAGAAATCTGTACAGCTTGCTTCCAGTTTAAAAAGAAGGAATACTAGATACAGATCTAAAGCATTTTTCTGGTGTTAACTTATGTCCTTCTTACCCCAAAATACCAAATGCTACTTTGCTCCATAATCTTTTTGTCTTCTGTATTGTTCTTCTTACATTATTTCCCCCCTTTACCAGTTTGCTTTTTGTTACATGATGGCCTTTATTTTGTAACACTGTCCCTAGCATCAGTCAGATACAGACTAAATTTTTGCTAGCACTTTTCTCATATTTGCATGACATTAATCCCGCTGCCCAAGACTCAAAGTGTCCTTTGTGTTTGATTTCTTCCAGAGACTTGCAAGCAAATAATGGATAAAGAGATAATAAATTAACAACTAGCAGCTCCAACTTAAAAAGCAAAGTCAGAAATACATGTCAACACACAAATTTTAAGTAGAAGAGTATTTTATGTGTACTTTAAACTTCACTGAACATTAACTTACCAACTGAGTAACTGAGGCTAGATCCTAAATATCTGGCTTCGCTGGGCATTTAGAATAACTATGCACTGTTGCAAAGCTCTGGATTAATTACAGTAAACCTGACCAGATCATTGAAAGTATACCTTCAAGTAATGTCACATTGCATAGTAAGAAAACAAAAAAAAGATTTACTGAAAAGAAACAGTTTATGTCATAATGTGCACATTTGATAGCTCCTTGATTCAGACAAGGGAAAGAAAATTTTCTTCTCTCAGTTGCTGACTTACAATAACTAGAAAGTAAATACATTTATCAATTTGATGAATGAGCATATCCTGCAGCTATTCCATGTATATTAGATTAYTTATTGTTCAAGCTAATGGGTCCATCATTCTGAAAATAATCTACTGTCTCAAACATTTCCCCTATGGTTAAGTTGGCTTGCACAAGCATGTAATAGGGAACAGTCACAGAAGTCTAATATGATCTTCCTATTTAAAAATACCATGGAAAAGCAGTGATTAGTCACCACACAGGCAGCATGAGTAAGAAAAGGTCCATGTTCTGTTTTGTAACTGAATTCTCTCTCTTCCCAATAACATGATTAGCGATTCACAGGCAATAACTAAATCTGTGTATACACACACATATTATATACATATACACACATTCATACACATATATAAAACCTAAAGACCCCAGGAGATGCGTCTTTGTCTCACACAAAATATTCTGAATGAATTAATCTCAGAACACTTCTAAATAAAGGAACAACAATTTAATAACAAAATACCTCCATTCTTAATTATTTCCCCACTTATGAAAAGATGGAATAGTACTTGCCAGTTAGTAACAGACACACTGAAGTCTAAACAATGAATACAGAGACAATTAATTATAATCAATAAAATAACTGTAGAAGAGACTATGGTGAAAATGGACAAAAAGAACATTAATATATTGAAAAAATATTCAAAAATACCCACCCAAGAATTTCAGAACTCAGTAGTGAAATAGATGAATTATTAACCTCTCATTTAGAACTCTCTTGATACCTGAAGTTTAAAGGTAGCAATCTCTAAAAATAAAAAAGACCCCAAGCAGATTCAAAGAACTCCAATCCTGTGAGCCTGCTGTTTGTACTAGACAACAACAAAAGCTAAAATTGGTAGACAAGAATGGGAAAATCTGCCTGGGACTAAACACCACTGCTTCTGCAAAGGGAAGTTCTTTGCTTACAAACCTCTCGCAAGTTCTCTGAGGGGGTCCAGCAAGCAGGAGGATAAGGGTGACTCGGCTGACAATCTCTAGATTTCCCCCAAAATTACACAGAATCACAGATTGTCTGGTCCAACCCTCTGCTCAAAGCAGGGTCAGCTAGAGCATGGTTGCCTGGGATCATGTCCAGTCGTGTTTTGAGTATCTCCAAGGAAGGAGACTCCACAACTTCTCTGGGCAACCTGTTCCAGTGTTCAACCACCCTCCCAGGGAAGAAGCGTTTTCTTATGTTCAAGTGGAATTTCCTGTGCTTCAGTCTGTGCCCATTGCCTCTTGTCCTATCACTGGGCACCACTGAAAAGAGTCCGATTCTCTTCTCTTTACATCCTGTCATCAGATATTTATGCACACTGATAAGATCCTCCCTCAGCCTTCTCTTCTCCATGCTGAACAGCCCCAGCTCTCTCAGATTCTCCTCATACATCAGATGCTCCAATCCCTTAAACATCTTTGTGGCGTTTTGCTGGACTCGCTGCAGTAAATCCATGTCTCTCCTGTAGAGTGGAGCCCAGCACTGGACCCAACACTTCAGGTGTGTCTCACCAATGCTGAGTAGATGAGATGGATTACCTCCTTTGACCTGCTGGCAACGATCTACCTAATGCAGCCCAGGTACCACTGGCCGCTTTTGCCACAAGGATGCATTGCTGGCTCATGGTCAACTTGTTGTCCATAAGGACCCCCAGGTCCTTCTCTGCAAAACCACTCTCCAGCTGGTCAGCCTGTAGCCTGTACTCGTGCATGGGGTTATTCCTCCCTAGGTGCAGGACTTGGCATTTCCCTTTGTTCAACTTCATGAGGTTCCTCTCCGCCCATTTCTCCAGCCTGCGAGGTCCCTCTGAATGGCAGCACAACCATCAGGTGTATCAGCCATTCTTCCCAATTTTGAGTCCTTTGTAAACTTTCTGAGGGTGCATTCGGTCCCATCATCCAGGTCATTAATGACAAACAGTATTGGCCCCAGTATCAACCCTTGGGGGACACCGCTAGTGACTGTCCTCCAGCTGGCCTTTGTGCCACTGATCACAACCCTCTGGGCCTGGCAGTTCAGACAGTTTTCAGTCYACCTCTCTGACCACTTACCTAGCCCACACTTTATCAGCTTATGAGAATTTTACTGGAGACAGTGTCAAAAGCCTTGCTAAAGTCAAGGTAGTCAAGTCATCCACTGCTCCTCCCACATCCACCCTGCCAGTCATATCATCCTAAAGGCTATCAGGTTGCTTAAGCACAATTTCCCCTTTGTAAATCCATGCTGACTACAAATTTTCCCCAAAATATCAGAGTACCTCAGCAAAGGCTTTTAAGAAAACTAAGCAGCTATAGTATAAAAGGGAAGGACCCAACATCAATTAATAGTTCTCAACCATTAATAGGGCCTTGYTGTTAAATGACCCCTTCTCAGAAGGGCAGGAGGTCACCAGTGAAGACATCTGGGGCCTTGCAGATTTTAATATTCATATATGATCTGAAGGGGGAGAACAACCAGGTGAGAAAGTTTATTAGTGATATAAAGTTATTCAGGGTAGTAAGAAAAAGGGCAGATTGAAGAACTGCACAGGATCTAAAAGAGTCAGTATAATGGCAGACATCCAGCATGATAAACATGGGGAGAAACAGTTTTAGCTTCACATATGGAACGATGGCCTCTCTGAGCTGACAAGCAGTATTTTGGGACTTTGATAGGCAACTCCAAAAAAACTCCCTGCTTGGCAATGGTCCAAAAAAACCAAAGTCAAATATTAGGAATCATTAGAAAAGTAAAAGAAAATAATTATGCCACCAGAGAAATCCATGGCTTGCCCGTACCTTGACTATGTATAGTTCTGGTTCCCTTATCTCTAAAAGGAAATAGTAGAGTTGAAAAAGGTTCAGAGGAAGAAAACAGGCATGATCCAAGTTATGGGACAACTTCTGTACAAGGCATGATTAAGTAGGGTGCGACTTTTCCAGCCTGGAAAAGGCACCATGTAGGGAAGGTGTGACTGATTCTACAGAATCACAAATGACATGGACAGATCAGACAGGAACTGACATCTCTTCCAAAACAGGAACTAGGAGCCCTTAAATGAAGTTGTTAAGAGGCAGCTCCAAAACAAAAGGACCAGAGTCTTCACGCAAAGAAAAACAGATCTACAGAATGCTTTGTAAAAATACATTTTTCACACGAAGTTTTTATACGATATTAAAAGGAGGCTGAACAAACACTTGAAAAAGAGGTTACTACATATACAAACCTAAAAAAGAAGCTTACATATAATTTTAATACGTTTTGTAGAATTGTTCTTCCAAATATCGCTTAATATCTTGCCCAAGTACAAAAAGTAGACAAACGGTCTGAGGTTTTGTAATACACGTATAATTTATCAAGACTTTGTAATTAACTATACAGTAATTATTTTTAAACAACATTCCACTTAAAGTGGTGTAAATGCATGAAATATCAAAGGGATTTGTGAATTACTTCTTAAAATGAAGTTCATTTGATATTTCTGTTATGAGGCCCTGAATATGATCATACTTGCAAGCCTAATATCACAAGTATTCAGAGTATTGAGGAAGATGAATAGTTACCTCCTCAAAAAAAACAGTTGTACACTCAGTAAGTTGTGTTGCACATGTAAGAGGAATTAAGCAACATCTGCTGACCTACTGCTCCGGCCCTGAGAACTCTTAATTCTATTTTCACTGCTAGTAAAGTATTTCATAATTCAATTGGTATGTTATTAAATACATTTTTATTTCTGTAGCCTTTATACTGTGGTAATGTTTCACAATACAGGCTGCTCCACTGTGTTATTCTGAACTCTGTACACATATAACAAAAAGACAGATCCTGCTTAAGACACACAATCTTCATAGTACTGACATAGCATGACACATCAAAGGAAGTGAACTGTAGCAGAAATACAGAAAACAACAATAACTTTTACTTCATTTCTTCCCTCTGCTTTCTGATATTCATACTTCAGAGAGGTTGAGGACAGAGTTCATGATAAAACAAGTTGTCCTGTAAATAGTAAAACAAATGAAATCCTGTTTCCTACAGATTTGTGCGTAAGAAACATATCTTATTGTCATAAGGTGTCCCTGATGTCTAATCAAAGCTGAGCTGAAGCATAGCATTTTCTTTAAAACAGATATTATTATGGTCTCTCTCTGCTATCTGATTGCTTATTTTCACAGAATAGGCAAAACCTTAATCCATGACTTCTATTCTTCTCTCAACTGTGGTAGAATTTGTCGAAGGGATTTAAAAACTGCTTCTGAACTCTTTATTAGCCTCCTCTGGCGTGTGCACGCACACACACACATATATACATATACCCATGCCCACAGGCAACACGATAAGTTTTCTTAAAACAAGCTAAGGTAACAGTTGGGATATGATTAGATCACAATTTAGCTCTGTAAACTAATGCAGAAGCAAACTTTTAGTATCTGTGTACTTGTCTTTTCTGCAAAATGGCCATGTAATCATCCAGGTAATGTTTAGCTGCAAAGGACCCTTTGTTACATTACACTGTTAAGATTAGTGTACTTCATTTCAATGCTAAGGAGACATTACATGTTTAAAATTCAAATGTTCTCCAAATGTTTCCAAAAAAAAAAAAAAAAAACAACAGATAAAGTCCCATCAAAAGCTTTCAGAAAAATACTGTGTATTCAAAAATACCTTAAGCCTGCAACATACTATTCCCTTTAAAATCAACATTAAATATATATTGATCATTGAAGTACAAGGATATAGAAATGTGTTTTATATGCCAATCTTATTACTAAAACCCCAAGTTGCTCTTACCTTGAACTAGATCTTGACTTGATGTCTTCCTTTGCTGTCCTTTCACTACTACTGTCTTCGTTGTTCTCCATTTTTTTCTCACATGGTTGCTTTCTCTTCTCCCACTTCTTTTGCTGATTTGAGATGATTTCTGCTTCTCCTTGTGATTCATTTTCTGCTCCTACCTGTGAACCTGAGGAATGTGCCAGGCACTTAGAGGAGATTGGCAATTTCTGCTCTTCCCTGCCAAAGTCTCTTTCTGCTAGCAAAGCAGGAGAAGTTTCAGGTTTTAATGTTTCCTGTGCAGGGACTGAACTGTCCAAGTTATCTACATGGTCCATTTCTTTAGACTTTACTAAAGTATACGAAGCATTTACAACACTTCCTGCAGAATGTTTAGTCTTTAAACCTTCAACACTGTCCTCCCTGCTGTCTTCACAGCTGCCACAACACACACAGGAATTAATTAGACAGTTTGTGGCAGCTATACTGAGCTTATGGGATTCATTCTCCTCCTCATTTGCTAATGGATTAGCAGATCCAGCAACACAACCAATAGCTGCTTCTGGAGTTGTTACTGGGGATTCTGAGCTAGAGGGAGATTTAGGATTAAATATCACAGTTGCAGATATTTTCATTCCACCTGTCCTGTGAGCTATCATTTCTGCCATTTCTGCATCATCAGCATATGCATCCCAACCATTGAGGTATAACTGTGAATCAGGACCTTCTAAACAGCTGCATGAATTTTGAACTGAGATGCCAGACCTCTGTTTGCTATCTTCAATATTGTTATTATTGCTTAAGTCACTTCCCACATCTTTCAGAAGCAAAGTTTCCTCTGTCTGATGACCATTCTCGTACAGGAGAGCGTCTCTATATTGCAGGTTCTGTTTTGAACTGTGGCAAGGGTTATTCACCCAAGCAAAAGTATCGTTTACTGAATCCAGCCCAGCAAGAGCTTCTCCTGCTCCATCTAGGTCATCCATAAAAAACACTCTGTCCTCTTCATCAGTTAAATTGTCAAGATGGTGTCTTGTTGGTGAGGCCTCTGTGCTAGAGCTGTTTCTTAGACTAGGTCTGTGAGCTGGAGACTGACAGATGCTTGGAGGGGAAAGCAGAGAAGACATTTCATCTCCTACTCTGTGTACCATCCGATTCAGCTGTTCCAGCTCCTGTTCATCATACTGCATAGAACAAGCGAGCTCAGCCTCCGTGTTTTCAGCTTTTGCTGAAAGCTCCTTTGCAGGCAAAGTTGCAGTTATGCCTGGTGTAATGACAGAGGGCACTTCAGGATCTGTTCTGACCGGAAAATCCACATCTTGAGAGATACAGAGATTACGTTCTAGTGTGTGCAGTTCATCCTCAGTTAATGTTTGAAGCAGATCCCTAAAAAGAAAGAAATATACGCATGAATTCGCATTTACAATCACAGAAGACACTGATGTTACAGATTTTCCAGAAGCTTTTACAGTTAGCAAAGAAATTCAGAAATTGAACTTGGGAGCAGAGTACTTTCAGCTGTATAACTCAAGGTGTATTTTGTAACCAAATTCAAAACACTTGTGATTGCTGATACCTGAATCTGAAATTACTTTTGCAAATACAGGCTACCAGATTATCTAAATCCTTGCAAGGAAGCCAAAAAATAACTCAAAACACATCCCAAAAATAAAATAGATCTTCTCCCTCCCTTCTCTTAGAGTGAGACAGTGTTACCCACATTAGACATTTCTGTCATGTAATTTTTTTATTCCACAAATTTGACCTTGATTAGCATACAAATTTGCTATCTTTGGCACTAAACCCTGAAAATTATTGCACAAAAGAGTGCAGCTGAAGTTTCACAGCACTACATTTTCAGATAAAATGAATTTATTAAAAATAATCAATATCACTTTTGCAGTGCTGAAGTCTTAAAAGTCTCAGACTGTAATAGATAACAAATTTTAAGATTTTGGAGACATCCTAATCTGTTCAGTGTCTTCATACAAACTACTGTAGGTCTTGGTGATTAGAATAAGGTTACAGCTGTTTTTCTTCTGCTTTCTGGTATTAATACCTAAATATTGAATAGGGGAAAAACAAATAAAGGAAAAATAAGTGGACAGTTTTCCATTTTTTCCTCTCAGTGATTCTTTGCACTTTGGTCCTTTAAAGAATGATGTTCACAAATAAATAAAATAGCTAAAATATTAAATAGTATATTTAATATATTAAAGGCACTTCATTACTTTTTTTTCTGATTGGTCTGAAAAAAAAATACAGAAAGCATACCTTTTTCTGCTGCAAATAATACTAACCAATCTTGGGATACACTATTAATCTACTTTTAAGCTCAGCCAACTTCTTAAAAGAACTCAAAATTAAGATGAACTGCAAAAAGAGCAACTGCAAAATTAATACTAACATCAGAGTTGCTTCAATATCCACTCAAATGACAACATTACTTGTGTAAAAAGAAAAGAAAAGAAAAAAACTCTTCCAGTTTTGTAAAAGTAACTGAGAAATTTGTAGTTGCAGTTATTTTATGAAAGCATAAATCATCCAAAGCTCTGCAATTTAAAAGACTCACTAAACATAAATGGAATGATTGCTGAAAATGTTTTCATCGAGTTAAGGCAGGTCTTTTAAAGAGAGAATTGTAGCAAAATCAAACTATTCCACCTTCTGGAGAATGACTGTGGCTTGTCTCAAGGGTCATTTCAGTTTATAGTCATTTTTTTCCCCATCAACATAACTAGGATTTCTGTTACTTCAAACATTGGGCTCCCCCATTTTACTGACTGCTTAGGAGGCATCACTTAATTTGTGCTTGTAACTGAATTAACGCCCCAGCTGACGCATGCAGATATCTCTTATTATGTAACGGAAGGATCATGCACTTAATAGAATGACCATGGTACTGTATCTTCATTCACATGAATACGCCTTCCCCAGCAATTCACAGCTTTGAACCAGCTCCTGAATAAGCACCTAAGTCTCTCTTTCCAAAATTGAGCTGTGATAGGTCCTAGCATGAGCAAGGAGGAAGGATGATCTAATATCAAAGAGTTTAAACTACTCACCCAAAATATGGGAGAACTGGATATAGCTCATTCTCTACCTGAAGGATTTTCCCATTTTCAAGGAACTATTTTTATATGCAGTTTCCACTTCAGAAGCATAGGGTAAATAAAATTCAGACCTAAAATGAAGTGCTGCTGCATCTGTGGATTTTGTTTTACTTATAAAACACTTGTGCRTAACAGTCTCAAATGACAATTTTTTAGGTGCTCATAGTCCAAAATAGCAATAGTCAGAACCCTTGATAAGGTTGGAGATATCATATGCCTCTAGAAAACATGGTTTAGCCAAAGCCAAAATGTTTTCTTTTATGCCTGCCTGATTCTTCACATCACGTAACAGCTTAGCTACCTAATAATCACTTGTCCGAGATGGGAGAGAGCCAAGTTCCAGGCCCTGTTTCAGTGAATATTTCTAAAGAATTTTGTCTTCTCATAGTTTTCATGATGAAATGAATCTGTAGTTGCATGTACAGGTAGTATTTTATCACAAGAATGTTCACTTTGACAGGTATATAAATTAAATGTCCATCAGACATTTATATCAGATGATATGCTTTGTATACTTATTAGGCAGATTAAAGCAGCTTGGCAGAAATTATGAAAATGTTTTAGTTTAAAAGGAACTGAGATAACACTATTACGTAACTATGCACTGATAGTATCTATAACATACCAATGCTAATTTACTGGTAACTCAATATATTTTATTTATACCTAAATCAAAATTAACACAAGCACCTTGCACAGATTTTAATTAAAATATTTAAACTCATCGCTTTCTGCTCCACCATACCAAAATCTAAAAAACCCTCTGAATTCTTTTGGTTATAAAGTAGCAGTTGAAAGTCTTATTCCTGGTCTAATTACCAGAGAGCCTCCCCATACAACAATCTTTATTGTTTTCAGAGTTTCCAACCATCATTAGGACACCAAAAATATAGCTGATTTGCCTCACCAACACATATTTTCCTAAGCCAGTTCTGATTTAAGTATGTGGATCTGTGTAAATACAGCACTTCTCTACTTCAGTAACATTTAATAGGAGAGATCTTTTAGAATATTCAGCTTAAAAACAGCCTGTAWTACAACAAAATTATCATCTGTATATTTGGGTTTATTCCATCATTGAAAATATTTAGTTGACTAAAAAGTTACAGCTTACTAAACTCTGTGGAGAAATTTACTGGGATGTGATCCTAAGATGTTGTAAGAAAAAAGAACAACAGGCACATGACTAAAACATAGGATGTAAATAYTTTAACAGAAGACTCCTTGAGTCTATTTTCATGCTTAGGTACTGGTGATGGAGACTGGAGAAATACTCCTGGAAAAAAATGCTCCCTTTTTGCTAGAGAGGAGTTCAAATATCTAATTCCATCCTCCCTCATAGCTTTCTGTGAACATTCACAATGAGCAGGAATTGCAATCTGAGGAGTTTAAAAAAAACAACAAAAAAGTCATTTTAAAAAAAGGAAAACCTAGATAGTTTAGGTATTTTTTAAATTAATTTCATTATACTACATAAATATATTATATTGTACACTTAGGATCTGCTGTGTATAATACTGTGCTGCAGACTTTTTTTTCCTTATTTCTTATTTGTACTTCATTGTTCTTTATTCTCATTTCATCTTTTTTGTTCAAGATTATTACCAAAGGGGTTTGTTTTCTTTGTTTGTTTGTTTTAAGTTCAGTTCTTTCAAATATTCAAATTCTTCCAACAGGTTCCTTGATGTTCCTTCAATCCCTAGGCTACCTTGGAGATGTAATTTCACATTACATTTTAACTTGCTTTAATTTTTCACAAAGCTCTGATAAATACTGTTACACTAAGGACACTGTGCGAACTTTGCCTAGACAACTGAAATCGCATTTATTAATGCTTATTTGAAAGAATAAATATGAAATAAATCTTAGAGTATATCAGAACTCCTTTTTTCAAAAAAGAGACTAAAAGATTCTTTTCATTTTTAAAGGCTGCATTGTAAAGTGCTGTTATTGAACAAACAAGCATTTTACTAATGTGTTTTCAACCCAACCATTAAGTTCTGAGTAACTGAAAATTAAATGGACTAAGCAATAAACTGACTTCATTGATTTTCATTTTCCGTATTACAAAATGTAAGGAGTAAGCAGAAAGTAAAGATTATGAGAAGTATATTAGGCTTTAAATATTTTTTGGCTTTATTAATCCAGTAGAATATAATGGTGACAATTTCTGCAATGGCCATATATTGGGAATGAATAAGATATTTTTAATGTAAACTTCACAGACTTTTTAAGCTTCAGTACCATTTCTTGTAAGTGTTTTTTTCAGGATTTTACTAACTTAAGTTTTGCCATTCAATTCGTGTGCTTCTGTTTTAATTAGTTTTTTTTTATAAAACCATAACCACTCAAAATAAAGGAGAAAAGTGGCATTAATTTGTGCATTTTAATCATGAGATTTCAAGATCAGTATCATTAACATACCTAAAAATAAAACTGTATCTCTTCCATACAGAAATACTGGAAAGATCTTCAAGGGGCACAAATGGATATGGTTTGGACATTCATAAAAGCTGACTTCAGAAATGACTCCTCTCTGAACCACTCCCTGATGGAGCCTAGTTTCTCCCACAGGAAATGCTTCACCTCTCTAAACCGGTTAAGGGAGACTAATCTATGGCTTAGTCCACAGATTACTCTCTTCCAGATAACCTCAGTCTATGTAAAAATTCTTCTTACATCAAACCATCATAATGACAGACAGGAATGGAGATAACCAGGTGAAAACTAGACATAAGGAAAAAAAAAAAACTTTTGCCAAATTATTTCTAGATATTTATAGGAACAAACTTGCATTTAGTACAAGAAATTTAAGTTCTAATAAAATGTTAGGGTCTGTGGATTTAAGCACCAAGAACAAAATACTTTAAAAGTGCACTGAATATAAAGATCCTTTAAAGATATAGTTTGATTTTTCCAAAGTAACAAATCAGTCCTTTAAAGACCTCAGCTGAGAAAAACTTATCTTAGTGTCCTTTATACTTAAGCCAAAAAACATCTTTAAAGGTTATCTAGACTAAAACACAATGAAAAGAGGTATATATAAAATGATCCACCCTTTAAAAACAGATTCATACTATGAAAAACTTACAATAATTTATATTAGATTAAGAATGATCTGAATATTGCATCATGACATACTGAGAAAATGTAATAAGCCTAATTAAACCGAAACATTGATGCTAATTAGAAACAGGGTCTCCCAAAAATAAACTGCAACTTTAATATTTCAGGCATCATCCACCCATAAGGAAAAACTGAAATGTAATAAAATGATATTCTGAGACAGGGGAATATCACAGAGAGACGAAAAGTTCAGTAAATTCCAGTGAAATGAAAAACAACAACTAGGTATATTAGGTAGATGAAAGGAAACATGTAACTTACGGTTCATGTAGTAACCACAAAAATGATTTTCTAGACATTTGTGTGTACTATTTAGATCTCTAGTTTTCTCTACAGAAAAGATGCAATTACAACAATCTTTTATTACTTGCCTTATTTTTCTTAGCAGGGTGTGAAAAGGTCTGAAGAGTTCAGACATATCTTCTGGCTTGTGGTCCAAGTTTAATGGTCCCTCGGAGTAGACTACAAGGCCGCTGGAGTTCAGAAACATGCACGAACACACACAAAAATCAAAATTTCATTACACCAAGCAACTACGGAAAGAGTAGTCAGAAAAGTAACTGTACATGAACATTAAAACCACACTCAAGTTACAGGTTACATAATTTTTGCATTGTTATCTTATGTTACTCTTATTCACCTGCAGTTCAAATACCATGCTATTTAAAGCAAGAGGAAAAAGGTCCCTTTTTCTTCCCCCTTCCCTCCCAAAGTATGGGAGAAAGAGCAATGGAAGCCTAAACGGAAGGACACACATTTATTTCATTGTTGCGGCTGACCAAGAAAAAAAAATAAAGCAAGAAACTGATTATCCAGTAAGTTGGGGCATTTGGGAAAGCTCACTGACTTGAGAGAGATTGCAAAGGGCTTATTCTTTCCAGTCTAAATCACTTTTAGCGTAAAACTATTTAAACCTCTGCCTACTGCAAAAACAACTTACATTTCTCAAAGGCAAATGGATCATTTGCGTTCTTGCACCCTAGCTTACATACACTTTGTTTTAGCTAGTGCATTTTCCCCTTCCTGCCCTTACCTTGGGTAACTGAGAGTTGACTGTATTTCAAGTGTAGGTTACTTTTACTACACTCAAATTAAATGTTGTTTCAGAGAGCTTTCTAGGCGGTCTGTATCTGCATCAGCCAGAATAACGGGGACACTCAGCTCACTAACAAGACTGCTGATGTACCTTGCAAATATTGTCGTTCACCAGCAAGCACCCTGCATAATCCCCTGAAGCTCTTTGACACACAGCAGCAACGCTGGTGTCACAAATAATATGAATCGCACTGAAGTATTAAAAAAAAAAAAAAAAAAAAGACCACTTACACTCTGTTTACCGTCTGGGCAATACTGCTCTTTTTCTTCTGTTTATAAACCCAGAGTCTGGCTCATGCCCTGGTACCAGGACAGTACTGTAGTCTCCCATCAGGCTGGAAGATGGCCGTCAGAAAGTTCAGAATTGTCAAGATAACAGAGGGTCCAAGAAATTTGACTACTAAAGGTGATCAACATTGGTCTTGGGATTAGGATTTGGGGGGTGGGGGCATGGGAAGGGCAAGAAATGGAGGGAGAGGGAAGTTGCTTCTTTTGCAAGTCACCTTTTTTTTTTTGTGTGTGGATTAAGGCAAATTATCCTGTT
This sequence comes from Apteryx rowi, assembly GCF_003343035.1. Lineage (NCBI taxonomy): Eukaryota > Metazoa > Chordata > Aves > Apterygiformes > Apterygidae > Apteryx > Apteryx rowi. Next base: position 4,079,232 of record NW_020448530.1, read on the forward strand.
ACCAAGGATACATACACATACACACACACACACACACACACATATATATATATTTATTTATTTATTTTTACTTTCTGAGCTTCAACAAGCAAGCTGCCATGAAGCAAAGTAGTTACTGCTGACTCACGTATTAATGTTCTGCCTAAACAAATGTTATTTCTTTGCCGGGTGGAAGCTAGAGGCTGCTTTCACTGAAAATTTAATTGACACAAAATCAACATTCCTTTGGCAATTTTCAAGTATAGTTTGCTTTCTCTACAACTTAGCTCTCTGAAGAAATTCAAAAACAGAAGAGGGCTAAAGCACTATAAAAACCTGACCTTGAAATGGCCTCTGTATATATGATCTTGTCCTGAATCAAAGCATGAATACAGTTGCACCATGGAGGGACTCAAAAATTGCAAAAAAATATGTCTTGATATTTCCTCTTGGGTTAAAAGTTCACTGACATCTGTTACTATACTATGCAACATAGATTGTATAATATGTACAGTAAAACGATGTCAGAAAAGTAACTTAAACTAAAGCTTTGCGATGCGAGGACTGAGGGAAGGCCAGCATTTGTCCTTGTCCCAGACATATCCCTCTCATAAAACACAGCACAGCAACAACATGACAGCTTCTAGTTGCATCTGTCTTGCATAGAAAGGCATCTCATCTCTTTTCACAATCCAAATAAAAGGCTTGCATTTCTTCCAGACATCATCACATCTGGAGGATGTAATTTTTCCGTGGAACTTTACATGGCAGTGATTTACTTTCAAATCACTTGGTGCTTGGGAGCAGTTAAACTGATTTCTCTTTTCTCTCTCTCTCTTTCCTTCTTTGTATCTTTGGGTTGACACAGAATGTTTCTCAGAGGGCCTTTGGCTTTCCAGTTAGTCATGATGTATTTTTCTTGATTGTGTCTACCAGAAGCTTCAAATTTTGTTCTTACATTCCTGTTGTCTTTTAATAATCAGATTATTATAACTGTTATTATTTTTACCATGACAGTTACAGACAATATCCTATTTAACAGGAACAAGGGGCCAGAGGGATTTCCTGAGGAGAAGCATTTAACACTCAGGATTTGAGGCTTCTTACTTCCTTCAATTATACTAGCTATATTAGCCAACTTTAAAACACCATTAATGGTAAAATATTAAAAATATGCTGGCTTTACCCCAGAGAAACTGCTGTCTTATGAAATCATGACTCATTAGAAAAAATGCTCCTCATTTGTTCAACACACAATACTGCAACGAACTGCATGAAGCAAAAAAAGCTGGCTTAACACTTAGTTGTCTGAGTGGTTGGTACAGGGCAAAGCAGTGACACAAATTTGTGCATACCTTACATATGTTAATACTTCCCTCAAAAAAAGATTTAAACCTAACTCACTGGTCACAATGCAATGTTTGTCGTGACAATTCTTTTGGATCCAGAGTCATTAAAATACACAATTACTATTGAAAGTTTTTGTTTTTCAGGACTTGCATCCTTAGGCCATATTATTTTTGAGCGAGATAAGCATTCAAAAATATCTTCTTGATTACATGACATTCTATATACTGATGTTATTAATTCCTTTTTCAATTTCTTTCTGAAGGACGACTGATCAACCGTTCCAGGTTTCTGCGTTGTATATTTAGAGTTCTACCTTCTCTTGCTTTCTTTCTTTTTTCTCTTCATCTAAGTTAAAGCCTCTAAAGATTTAAAAAAAAAAAAAAAAAAACCCACGTAATCCCTGCTTTTGTAAGAAGGTAGGAACAAACTCAGTTGAAAGAAAATATGCCAAAACTCTAAACTAACTCTAATTCTAACTAACTGTAACTCTAGTTTTCTAAATCTTCAGTAAATTTTTAAACGAGAGGGGGGTGGAGTAGAGATTAGTTAGGAAAAAAAAAATACTTACCACACAATGGCTAACCTTGGAATGGTAAACATTAAAGCTGGTTCATAGTCATCAATCATATCTTGAGTGAGGTATCCAAGCCTTAAGGCTCTAAGCAGAAGAATAAAATGACTTAGAAAGAGATAATTTGGCTCTCAAATAATATAATTCAACAGGAAATTATGAAAAAGGGGTTGTTATATAAGCAAACCAAATTGATAGTATTTAATTCATGAAATGTTCTTGTATAATCCAAAATAATATATATATATACATACTGTTGGAATCTTCATTATAAAAAAAATTAATATTAGAAAAAAAATCTTTAAACACTGAAACTTTTATAGCCATCCAAAACCAAAATCATTTTTATGTCACTTTCCCACCTTATCGACTATTTCCTGACAAGTTTCAACTTATTACTGAAAACCACTGATGCTTAAAGCTTTGCAGCTAATAGTCAAAGAAGCCTTTTAAAAAAATAGGGAAAAGTATTTAAGTTTCATTTTTAATCAGAACCCCTAAACAAACAAACCAAACTAAAAATGGTTATAGAGAATGACTATTACTGAAGTCTCTGAATCTACGATTTGGGCAAGTCATCACCATCCTCTTTAAGAAATTTTCAAATACCTGAAGTTCCTTCTCCTACTAGATTAAAACCCAGTTCTTTTAGGTTTTCCACTTGGTCATGTTTTCTAAGCTTCTTCAAAATTCTTATCTTTTGATTTGTCCACATGATTTTGTACGATGACACCCAAACTGCACACTGCTCCAGCTGAGATCTTACTGGCCCTGAGGAAAATGGAATTAACAACCTGGTCTTATTCCTTGTCACTGCTTGTCTGGTCTTGGTCAATATTACTGTCGACGGACAGCAAAATGATGGCTACTTCCTTCGTGCTAGCAGTAAATTGACTCAGTCAGTATGTGGCCCACTATGACCCCCATGTTATTTTCTACAGTTTGCTGCCTACCAGGTTATCCAAAGGTTCAAATGCAAAAATCACGATTTTCATCTCAATGGGCAAGTATGTGGCATGTATTTTTATTAGCTATCTTACTGATTGAAGGTAATTCCTCCTACCTGTTGGGATCATTTTGAATTTTAATGCTGTCTTTTAAAATGCCTGAAACATTTCTGATCTTGGTGTCATCTACAAACTGTAAAAGTGTTCTGTACTGCTTCATTCTTTAACGAAAGTCTCAGCAACATCAGGGTCCCACTTAACAAGTTTTCCTAACATGACAGAAAAAACAACACTTATTCCAAGTGTGTTTTACAGCCAAATGATGTCTAATAATTTCATCCAGACTACACTTTACTAGTTCCCTTTTGAGAACATTGCTGCACTACTCACTAAAGCTGTGATGCATTTCATGCGCTGTTCCTCTCTCCTACCCATCTGCTAGGTTAGTTCCTCTGTCAAAGTAGGAAATAAGTTGCTCAACATGGTATTTTCCAAACAAAATCACATGTTTTTCTTATCACCTGTACTCTTAAAAATGCTTATAAATTGCTGGATTTTTAAAAATCATCTCTTCACACGCATAAAGGTTGGGCTTCAATCCTCTAAGATTTTAACAAGCCTCTAAGTTCTTTATGATAATCACGGGAGGTTCATAGATTACTTAAACCATCTCCACAGGTATTCTTGAATGAAATATCTTTAAGTCCTGCTGACTTAAACTGATTTAGTTCATTTTAATGATTAGTCTTCATTTACACAGCTATAATTACACATATCAGCAATATTACAGGATTATTAACTTTTTTTTTTTTTTTTTTTTTTTTTAAAAAAAGGCTTGTGCCTGGCAATAGTGCTGAACACTTTTTAACTTTGTATTTGGCTGCTTACTAGAAAAACAAAATACCTGATCTTTTCTGATGCCTTTTAAAGACTATAGATAAGGTATTTCTACAATAGGTCAGACAAAGTAAACACAGAAATGAAATCTATTAGTTATCTAAAATGCTTACCTCTCCACAGTTTCACAAAAAAGTACGATTACCTCTTGCTGTACATAATATTCTTTTGGAGACTTCACAGGTACCATGGCCGACACATAACTACAAAGATTATAAAGTCATTAATGTACTACTATTTTACTTCCTTTGCCAGTCAGATAAAAAACAAACCTAGGTCAAATTATCTTCGCAACATAACATTTCCTGATCCATTTTAAATTTATTTTGACAGCACTCACTACAAGAATTGTACAGTGTAAGAAATCTATAAGAACTGCAGATTAAGGCAATGGAATTTGGTAGTGATCTTATGATTACACACATTTAGCAATCATGTTTATGGCTTCATGTTGTATGGCACATGGAGGTAGGTCCTGACGTATCCTGACAGGTCTGCATTTCCTGGAGAAAAAAATCATCTAAAAACCACATTTTTTTGTATATTAGCAAAGTTGAAATCTGTCTCTACCGACAAGCCAAAAAGACTTAAAAGTTGGCCTCATTTCTATGTGGAATTACATGCAAAAGTACTAATGCACAAGGCAAGAATTATTGGTAGAAGTAACTGGTCTTCCACCACTGTTTTACTTAATCAGTCATTTGTGGACTACAGCTAACCTAGGAGGAAAAAAAAGTTGTTTCGCAAAACAACGGCAAGTAAAAATGCTGCATGTGCGCAGTCCTACAGCTGGCAGGGACAGGTGAGAAACTGCACTGGCGCTGTCAAGAACCAGCTCCCGATTGCCAGTGTCCATACAAAAAGCCACACTTGACAAAAAAAGAAAAGGTGTTTTTAATCAGTGTTTTTGATTAAAATGTTTTTCAATAACTGTAAAATTTGAATCAGAAAAAAACTCATTTGGGCAAAATAATACAAGAGACTACAAATACAGTAATGGGAGACAAGATGGTCTAAAGGTTTATTCCCAAGAAAATTTGAAACACTACCCCATTCTCAGAAAAACTCTTCTCCTGAAGGTAGGAATGGCTGCAGCACAGTAGTTCTGTAGATAATCCTGTCCAGTATCCTGACACGTCTGAGAGGTGCAGGAATTTGGCTTAAATTCCAAAGCTCAACACAATATTTGGTTGATATTACCTTTGACCCAACAAACAGGTAATTTTTCTAGCTCTCAAATTAGTTATTTTTGCTTTTGCTGTAAACCCCTATCCCATTTTTGAATCTCAAGTTTTTAAAAATCTCCTGATCTCAAGTTTTTAAAAAGCTCCTGATTTTAATTATGACTCGTGTAAAAGAATTTCCTTCATCAGATTTCAATTTCCCTTCTGAAATACACTGGGTGCATCCTTGCTTTTTCTCTAAGCACAAGAGAAAACAAAACCTCATTTGTTACTAAACATGCTTTTGTTTACATCTCTTATTTGTTGCCTTTCGGGGGGGGGGGGGCAGAAATAAAAAATTAGGGGAAGAGATTTATGGCTTGCTTTTGTGTCTTGGAAAACCTCCCTCAAATGCCAGATGCCAGTATGCAAATAGAAGATTACAGTTTACTTGAAGAGAGCAAATGCTGATTGCCAAAAAGCTATTTAATTTTCTTTTCTTTATTGCTACACTGGAAGGAAAAAAATGTAACAATAGAACAAATTACTGAAGAATTCAAATGGCATGATAAAAAAATTACATACTTTCTCTATTAAAACAAAATAGAACAAAACACCCAACCTCCAAGAAAACAACAAGCCAAAGAATAGCCGTACTAGCCATGCCAATATTCAGAATGAATTTTAGAATCTGTTACCTTAATTCAAATTCAGCAAAAAGAACATCAAAATGTTTAAGTGAATCTTTCATCTTTTCAGTGTAGAGGTTCAAATCCCTTAAGGCCTGGTCACGAATGATGTTTCGGACTTCCTCGAGGCTCCGGGTCAGATCCTTGGCCAATGGTCTCATAGCCATGCTCTCAATTTCACGATTCATAATAATTGAGCCTGCAGCCAAACACTATGAAAATACATTTTAAAAGAGAAAGTTTTAATTTTAATTTTTTTTTAAATCAAAAAGTGATTTGTACTTAAAAAAAAAAAATCACAAGATGAGATATTTAATACTGGAGCGGGGAGTTGTTAGCCTCATATGTAGCTAATTACTACCCAAGCGAAAGCTATGAGACAGATATGTTGATAGTGATAGGTCTTCACATAAAAGGCTAGGGAGTAGCTCAGCCAGGGAGACAGGAGAAGAGGTGGGAGGTTCAAGTGCAAGAACCACAGAGTTGACAGAAGAACCTGCAAAAAGGTCTTCCCACATCAATTACGCAGACACAAGTAATCGTTGATATATATGCTGTGTGTGCAAGGCCTGCATGGACAAAAAGGGGAGGTGAAGCCAGCTAAAATATGATCAATTGACTATTTTGATTCAGGTAATAAACCCATTCCTTAAGAAAAGAACAGAAGTTCTGTGACTGCAGTGACGTTTGCAAAAAACGGTCACCCTGGCTTAGACGCAGGATCCAGCTAGGCCACTGTCCTGTCTCCCCCAGAACCCACAAGTATGTATTTCAGTAAAGAACATAAGCAAACAGGTCACAGACAGAGTGATCCTGCCCTCCCAGCTTCTGGAAGCGAGCTGTTTAGGGACTTCTTGCCCAAGGAGTTATACACTGACTCCTTCTGACCAGTTCACAAAGACATTAGAAGTATATTTTTACCTTAACACACTAATAAAACATTTTTTAAACCTCACTATTAAAAAGAAGCTATTTGTAATCTCTGCTGCGAGCTTTGTCCCCTGGAAGGGACATGCACATATTTGGAAGATAACACACACTGACATAAAACATACTGGCTGTATTTTATTAATGGGAATATTTTTATTAATCGAAAATGTACAAAGTTGTTTTATTCCTGAAGTTTTCATTATTTTTTTTTAATCCCCATTTGCACCTCTGTCCTTGCCTCCTTTACTCCAGCAGACCAAAGGCATTTCTCCAGCCCTGGATGGAGGACCTGCAAGCCTAGACCTTGCTCAACAGCCTGATTAAAGCTGCAAGAGAATTTTGTGTTCTTCTCTCTTATCAGCCCAAAGCAGTAAATTGCGGGAGAGTACGGACAAGGCAAGTCTTACTTGTTGATAGGTACTCTTAGTCTAAAGCTGACTCAGAGTAGTGCCAGAGATACATAAATGTGTATTAAAAACAGTCCATACAAGTCTTCCTCCCTACACTCCCTGCGTTTGCAGGGGGACAGTGAATACCCTGCTTTTGTCCAGCAGCGTGAGTCAGCAGAACTTCAGCCCTGCACAGATTATACTTTTTCTGCAACCAAAAATTCTGCTCAGACTGGAGACAGCAAAAGTCTGATCTGGAATGATCGGGAGCATTAATTCACGTCACAAACTGAAAAAAGGGAGGATTTTTTTTTCTCCTAGAATATCCTGGCTGTCTCAATCACTACTCAAGCTTTTTCCAATATGCATTCAAAGAGACATTTCTTTTTTGATTAGGTTTGTTGCCTTTTTTTTGTCGCTGTAATCCTGGTTTGTTAGTCCCTTAAAGTAGGAAAGGATAACAGGATTCACATGGACTCATTAGGAATGGTTGCAAAAACAACAGTCCCATCATGTCCTCCCTAACTACCAAGCACAGGCTATGAAGTCAACACATCAGACTCCCTCCACATTTTAAAACAGAGCATGGTGTCAGCTGGATGAAAGTAGCTGAGGGTCAGATGGTAATGAGAAGAAAAAAAAAAGATGCTGTTCTTGCTGAACATAGGATTACAAAGGATTGATATATCAAGTTCATTTTGTAAGTTGTACCCAGGACTTCTCTGAATCTGAGAAGCTTACAATTAACAAATCTGACAGAAATTTTCCAAAACAGATCACATGGAGTGTTCTATTGGACTGAACAAGACAGGAACTACTGACAGAAAGCATGCACTTTAAAAAGGGAGGAGGAATGGGTGCAGAGAAGACTGCATGATAACAGGAGCTGAGGGATTGCTTCAAATACAAAAATACAAAAGATGCAAAGCTGAAATCAAACAGCACAAAGTGCTGCTGCACAGGGGATGTCCAGATCCCCTCCACCTTAGAAACGCATGGTGCTGAAAGTCATCTTCAGGCCAGCAGATCTGAAGACATTGGATTTACTATTAGGGATGCCACAATGATTTTTTTTTTTTTTAGCCAACAGACATCAGCACTAATGGACCTGTACCTTATCTGTCAAACCCGTTTTGGATTATTCAGTCTTCCCTTGGTTAAAATAATTAAAGCTTACTCACTATCAAATCCCCTGTTTCTACAGGTTGCTGTGGAAGCATGACTTTGAGAGAAATGAGGTAAGAGAAGGAAAGCAGACTTCAGTGTTTCGCACAGAACCCATTTTATTTTCAGCATATATGTGAAACAAGTGAATTAAGTGCAACAAATGTCAGCTGAACAAAGTTATATATGTTTAACAAGAGTTACAGAGTAACATAGCCACTAAAATAAAATGACAACACGTACTTATATTTGTTGGAGATAGACTTTTCTCCTCAGAAAGATCTCCCTTATATATATGTGTGTGTGTGTGTGTGTGTATAATGTATATAATGTATATATATATTTATATATACACACACACACACACACATATGTATTTAAGACTGTCACAGCATGAGAAGTGAGATGGCCCATCCAGATGAAAACAACCAAGAAGATAAATCAGATACCAAACCATAAAACAAGCCTAATCAATACAGAATCCTCTTTTACTGCACATCAACAGCAAGTTAATTCTCAAAGATGTGTTTACATTCTTCTGTAATTATATGCATTCTTCTCAGAAAAATCTCATGATCGGCTTTAATTCCAGTTGTAAGCCTTATGCCACAAAAGAATGGCCCTTAACCCTAAGCAACAGAAATGAGAGACTTACCTCTGCTCCAAACCAAAGCTGTCCCGCAAGGTTGTCATGGCGTATTTCCTCTGGAAACTTAACACAAAAGTCTCGGTTGGCCCGTTCATGCGGAATGCATTCATCCATGATTTGATTTATGATGTTCAAAACATTATCCTGAAGCAAAAAGTAGAAGGATAGCATATATACAAATATACCATAGACCAGGGTGACTGTTCCCAAAGAATCTCACAAATTCTTTTCTAAACAACTAAATAGATAACTTAGAAAATATAGTATTCAACTCTTAAGGTCATTATATACACACAGAACACCCTGGTGAAAAAAGGAGACTTATGTGGAGGAAAGGGTAGCAAACTTCAGTTTTTCTAGTTTTCCTGCAGAGTGTTTCTCAGATTCACTCCACCTAACTTTGAAGATTTAAGTGAGGTCTTTGATAGATGAGGATACATAGTTTAAAGAGGTTATTGCCCCAAATATCTATCTATAAGATACCATTAAATAATCTAGAAGTAAATTAGATTTCTCATATTTCCTCTCAYCAGCCGCAATGAAATTCATTCTTCCTAGAAAGAATGCCCTGCAGAGTGCCCTGGAGGCATTAGAAATTAAGCTACATTGGGACTGCCAGGGTTGAATAGACTTAAATTCATTCTGGAAAGCTGAAGTAGGTGTTTTCAACTCTTGAGTGTCCGGTGTGCAAGAGCTGGCACACCTGCCTGCCATCTCCCCCCACCATGACTATCCGAGAGGATAAGGGGACAAGTCAGAGAGCTCTTAACAACTGCTCTAATCTATGCTTGGACTAGGACAAAGATGAAAGACCTATAACCAGTTTCCTGAAGTGCAGTAATAATCTGTATTCATTTATTTGAAAAGATAATTTTCAAACACCCCTGCTGGGTATTGCATGGAATTTGATTAACATAATAAAGATAGATTCAGAGCATGAAAAAGGCTGAGTGCTTCCATTAAAGATATTTTGTTTCTGTCTCAGGCTTTTTCCACTATTTACAGAATTCACATTCTATTTAGAATATTTTTCAAACAAATAGAAACAAATCTGTCACACAACTGTTTAACAGGCAGAACTGCTTTAAGTCTACAATTTTCTGTTTTATTTTTCTTTGTACTTAAAAATTAACAGAAAATAGGATATTTAAAGGAAAGCACTTCTTTTGTCTGCTCCCCACCGAGACAAACAAAATCTAGTCTAGGTCGAAAAAACAGATTCATGTTTTCTGAAATTTCAGTGCAAACTGCTGTAATTGCAGTTGCCACAAAATAATAACATCAATTGGCAATATTTATTACACATTAGTATACGGAATTTCCTCTATTGTTATAAGTATTAAAACATATTTTTACATAAACTTAGCTTTTTTCATTTTTAACAAGGCTGTAAATAAATTTAAATTTATTTATCAAATTATTTATTAAATTGAAATAAATTTAAAGCACATTGGCATGCACTAATATTCAGCTGTCTTTTCTAGAAAGAAGATCTGAAAACCAGATACTCTATAGCACCTTTGCGGCATCACAACACACAACACGGGCAGCAGTTATGAGAAGAGAGGAGAACACTCAGCTAAATGCACAGAACTGCGCGCTGTGCTGCTGGGAATGGCGCTCCTCCTTCAAACACGGCCTCCGAGATTAGCTCCTGAGCATAGGACGTGATTCAGCAACAAACCCTGCAACGGACGGCGTGAAGGACCGGCAAAGTACAGCGTGCAGGTGTGAAAGAGGGAGGAGCAGGACCTGCACGTCCCATTGCAGAGGAGCTGCATCCCGAAGAGTCACCCCTCAGGCTGAAGCTGTTCTCTGTGTAACACATTTTGGTCTGGAGATGCATTCCCTAGTTCAAACCCCAGCACTAGAGCAGTGCCAGGACGAGTGGACCTCTTGGACCCCGAGGAACTCAAAGACATGCTCACCCCTCTTCAGTAAACTCCTCATGAACTACTGCCCGAAGAACAAGCAAGACTGACACCACCTTCCTCTACCAACATTAAGTGGAGCTGGTCAGTGGATTAGGTGCAAAATCATATATAGTTTTAGGGAAACAGAAAACATGGAGTAATAACAAGTTTTCTATTCTTCCTCCTCCCTCTTCCTTTTGCCCAGTTTCACATGTCACAAAATGTTTATAAAACAATTAATAAAAATCCTAGTTTCTAATTACTGGTATTGAGTATGCTTCTCACATCACTATTTAGTCTAGATCTAGCTGGAGAACTAAAATAGTTTGAAAGTAGGTCCCATAAGGAAATCAAACCCTAAACCACTTAGTCCCCCATTCAAAGTAACAGAGCAAAGAATGAAACTGAGGATTGTAACATTTAAATTGTAGTAAGTTATAAGTCAAGCAAGATAGATTTTAAATCAGTTCACTACTGATCTATTTTGAGACCAGGTGCTTTGCCTGAAGCTCCCACATTATCACCAGAGCAATATGGATAGGCATATTAGGCTGAAAAAGCCAGATTCTTGGTATCAGGGAATTAATATGAGCTTGCAAAGATCTTTTATCCTTGGAAAGATGCAGTGGTAAAAGTAATTCTACCAGTCAAATTTTACAAAAGCTGCAGGCAATATAGCAGGCTATTAAAGACGGGAACTTAGAGAAGAATTACAGTATTTTGACTTTGATTATATAAGAGTTTAAATAATCCAATTCCATTCTAGTTTAGAACATGATATCCCAATTTATTTTACTTCCTAGCAAACTTGAGTATGGAAAAACACAATTTTCAATTCTCTTTCCCTCCCCCCCTTTCTTTTCTTTTTTTTTTTTTTTTAAGAATGCCACACCACATAGGACAAGACCTGTACTGAAAAGTATTTCCCCAAACCAGAATTTCACTTAATCTGGTATTTTTCCAATACAATCTCATTTTATAGCAATTGTAAGACAAATTGAGTTCCCAGTTTATAATCATCCACCTACTTACTCAAAATTTGTGATATGTCTGTGAAAGTTTCATGCAAACTTAAAGAGATGGGACTCATACCTGGCTAAGTAACCGCTCTGTGCTTTTGTTCTGTTTTTATCATCACTATACTTGTGAAAAAAGAGCTCAGATTCTGTCTAAATCATTTCAGGAGCTAACTAAGCATAATGAAATTCTGTACATTAATGAATTTATCTCAAATCAAAAATTGTAACTCCATTAAATAGGGTCAATTTTTGTCAAATTTTCAAAATCTGTCAAATAGTGTAAATTTTTCAGTACATTATTCATTATATAAATGGCATTCAATTCTTTTCCCATTTTCTTCAGGTATTCCAATAATCTGCACATGTTTCTGCTCTAAAACACCTAAGATCTCTGAACACATCTCCATCTATCCTACATATTGAAAGAATTCTATGAGGTGGATTATTTTTGCTATTTCAAGTTTTGCAATTTCCCAAATTCTCTGATTCTGTACAGGGTTTATTTTAAACCTTCTGTAGATTAAAAAAAACAATTCTCCATCATATTCCTACCTTCTTCCAAGTTCTTATGTCACCCAAAGCAGAATAACCTAAATAGGAAATTTGGAATACTTGCTCCCATGATGATTTCAAATCTCAGCTACTTTGAAACTGGAAGAATGCCAACCAATTTAGACTATCCAATGTATTGTAAGCAAATTAGTCTTTTCTTTCAAGGAGCTTCAAGAAGCATTCAATTTAGTTAATTACAGTATTCTGCTTTGTAAGCTAAGAATGAATGGGTTCAGATACATGGTAGTGGTGAGGTTTTGCTCTAATTTAAGCAACAGAAATCAATTAGTTGGAATTGAAGTAGTAAATCTTTCACTTGATCCATCTTTTTACATAAAAGCCTCCAGATTTTAATGCATCCTTTGGTGGTTTTATCTGTTATCTTTTGGTTCATTTGCGTACTGGGATGGGAACAGTTCTGTTTCAGTTGATCTAGTAGCTTTCTACCAGCACAACGGACCAAAGTTGCAGAGGTTCTGGTTTGGGATTTACTCCAAGTTACTCATGTCCTGGAAAACAGAACTTGGTGTTTCACATAATGGAGAATGTTTGTTTATATTTTATTTTGATAGAAAATAAAATGAGCGATAGTGAGACAGTGAATATAGTGAACCGCAACAGACGACAAAATGTTGGTTTATTTTTGACCAAACAGTATTTGGTCATGTATTCAATAATCAAAGCATAAAGCTAACAGCAACTGCTGCATTTGCCTTTTAAATAGTTATAAAAAGAAAAGCCAATAATTTCATCCTATTTATACTCTACAAAATATGTTTATATCAACAAAAGGCAGACTTATCTGCCTTTCCACATATATCCTTCATAAAAATCTACACTGCTCTCTCATGTTATTATTAAATGCCCTTCTTGCCCTTCTTTAATAACCTTCTTGAGGTGTATTAAATCCTTTGCAGGATTATTTCCTCTGTTAAGCAGGTAACATCAATTTAATATAAATTATTCTGAATTATCAGTAGTACCTACCTATGATAACATGGTCTCTATTACCATGAATTCACAGAAGATATTTTAGTCTCTTTGCTGAAATGTCTCTCTCAAATTTTCTCTTTGTCTATCTGGCTTGATGTTAAGTTGCAGACTCCCTTCAGCAGCTCCCTGGCACATCCAGGACACACAGAAGTAATTGGTAAGCACAAATTAACACTGAACATAAAGGAAAGATTCCCTTCTGATCAAAGCACCCCCGTTCACACGGTCCTCCTCGAAGGCCATGCTCTCAGTCTCTCTTTTTTGCCTGACCAGCTTTTTGACTGTTTCCCACTGCCAGCTTCTAGATGCTCTGCTTTCTGAAAGTAACGTAGATTTTTATGTAGTTTGACTGTTTTGGACAGTAGCTCATAGTTTAACCAAGCTCACTGTAAAGTGCTTCTAACATTTCTCAGGAATGAAAGGCAGCTTGAGTCTCCAGCAACTTCAAACCCTAGTCCCAGGAACACTGACTGCTGCAGTTGGTGGTGAACTGCACCATCAAGGCCTCTCTTCTTGAACAGTGTTGCTAGTATACCCTTAGAAGAGCACTGTGCACTCCAGAAATCACAGGTTTGTAGTCTTCTGCATATATTCAGAATTTATTACACATACACTGAATACTTAAATCTCCCCAAGTGGATTGAATGTTACATGTGAAGTACACCAATGCTGTGCTAATCCAGCATGCATTCTTCCTGCGGATTACATTTCAGGTTTAATTAAATCTATTCTCAACCTTTCTCTCTAACACATAGACCTAACCACAGGATTCATTTCGCTCTTTCCCTACTACCCACCCAAATATAGCTCTCAGTGAATTAAAAAAGGAAACGCCATTGACAGTAGGGCTGTTTGTAACACCAACTTGAGAGACTACATTAAGTACTGTCATGCTCTAGGGGATCAGCATCTCTCTATAGGAAAGAACATTTTTGGATATCTCAAACCCCTGGTGTTCCTGATGCTATCATAAGAAAAAATTCTGTCTTACACTTCAAAAAGGCATCAGCTAATATTAGACAGGGCTGACCTTATTGAAATGAAGTATACTAGGACTTTACTGAAACACTGGGTTCACAATACAGAGCTTTTCGGTCATGTCTTCTTTATCACTAACAGATAACTTAAAAACTCTGTCCACAATGAATTCAGTTATTATTTGACAAATACCCTGGATATAGACATGCTCTTACAGCAGTTTATGCCTACTTAAACCTTTTCCATAAATCCTATGAAGTGTTTATCTTGTATTAAAAGACATCTGAAAACACTCCAAGAAGCAATCTTGTACCTTAACATCCCCTTTTACATAGTTTCATAGCAACAGATGAGTAAGAGATATTCATTGTGAACGTGGATATCTCCTACAACAAACATAAAATGGGCTTTCTCTTCTACCACCCATCAGGCAGCCACCATCCTGCTGTGGTAAAGTGATCTCAAAACTGTCCTGAAATGCACGGAAAGACTTTCCAAACACAAAAATCCCAGACTGGCATGGAGCTCGCACAGCCTTCTTCATATCACTACTGCACTCCTGTGCAGCTGAGGCCAACATTAGAACCGAGGCAACGTCATCGTGACTTACAACCACCTCGACTTTCCCTTCCCCTAGTGCATGGAGTGAAAGCATCCTGCATCCCCAATGTAGTCAGTATTGAACTGGAATTGGGCCAGATTTTCTCCCTATGGTTTTTCTCTGCTACAGATTAATTCCCTGACCTGCAGTGCACAGCATTTTCAATCCACTCTGCCCACAGACTTAGATAATAAGCAGTTCCTCTGAATGACCTGTTTGATCCCTATGAGCAAGTGGAAACAAATGAAAACGCTTGTTAACATGGAAAACTTCAATTTCAGACAACTTCAGTAGACACTACTGTGATCTCTAAAATATTAATTATTCCCTATGTAAGATCAAATATGAATCCCAAGTGAAGAAAAGAAAGACCATTCTTGGTTTATTGAGTTGTACTGATGGATCTCCTTATAGCCAAGCGTTCTAACATAACCTTCATGTTAATCATTTGGCAGTGCAAAATACTGCAAGTACATACTTCACAGCAATGATGAAGAAAAACAGGTAAGCAGACAAGATTAAAAAGGGACATACCTAATTATTTTATTTATTAATGGAAAAAGTTTTATTACCGCACATTTGTTTCCTACCTATTTCATTCCATTGATCACTTAATTTCTGGGGAAAAAGGTTAAGTTTAAAAACTAATCTTAGCCTACTTTGGTTACYGAGTCCAATAGGAAAAAAAGCTTTACTGATACTTACAGGGTATTTAGTGTATTTTCCACAATTAGACCTAAAGTTCTTTTTTTCATTCACAGTGCTTTGAAGTACAGTAAAAACCATCATACGAAAGGGTTGAGAAGTCCACATATTTTTAAATGCTACATGCTCTCGTTCAGTCCTGTATCTATACAGCAAGCAGTTGCCTTACATCAACTCTTTGTGGATGTTATGAGGCACCGTTAAGACACCTGTTGATGCAGTGCAACTCATAAGTAATCATTACTAGGCGCGATGAAACGACAAATATTGTAATTAATTATAAGACAACTGAACTGGAGAAAAAAGTCCACTTCAAGGGAAAAAAACGTAAAAGCTCTATGATCACAGATAAATAGTATAGCATAAGCGTGCATTGTMTGGAACTCAAGGCTAGCCTTGACATTACCGCTTTAATGAAGCAAAAACGCTTTTCTTCTCAGTTTCACTTCCCTTCTTCCCAAAAGTGGAGCTGTTCCCACTTAAACTAAATAGGGTGAGAATGTATAAAAGAAAGGAGAGAAGAATTTTCTTTGAACAAGACTTGGCTCAGTCTTCCATCAACTGCACAATCTTTCCAGCATGAATTTCTGGCTTTCCTATCTCTGTATCAAGTCATGTAGACTTCATGGGAATTTCTCTATAGCCCAACAGTTCTGGAAATTTTTTTAAAAAGCCTCACAAATACACACAATTTAGAATACTAGAATCATTCCCTCCTCATCACAGATCAATAAATAATGTTCAAGTGTTCCAATAGTACTGAATGGGCTAGAAGGATTCTGCTTTTGATTCCTATTTCTTCCCTCTCCTAGCAAAAAACTTCTGTCCACTACGGTTTCTAACCTTTAGGAACACTAAGGCAAAGAATTTTGCTTTCTTTAAGTCAATTTTTACTTTATTTCTCAATAATTACCCTGCTGTCTCCTTCACTGACCTCCCTAACATAACTAATACAATATCTCAAGGGCTGCAAATTAAGCAGACTAGAAAGACTTGGCCATTACCTTAGCTCAAAAAAATACTCCTGGCTCAGAATCCACAGTTTAACCTTTGCAACATTTAACAAAATAATATAAGGAACAGATTCTTGCCAACTTTTAGTCAATCATTAGTTTTCAGAATCCAGCAGGGAGTTTCGTTCGGCTTTAGTCTAACTTGTCATCTCTAATGAGATCCATTTCTGCCTAATTCTGCCTGAAAATGTTCTTGGATGGACAGATGCAATCAAACCTGGAAACGTCACACCTCTGAACTGCCTCTTTGTTCCCAGTGATTATGGTGCATGCTCCCAGTTTGCCCTTGTCAAGAATGGTAATGGATACAATTAGTACATCTTAAATAAGCCACTGCCAATCCACAATGACAACATCATTGTGCTATGAGTTATTTCACAGCTCTTCACATGTACGTTCTTCGCCAAGGGATGCTCATTAATGCCGATTTTCTTTTTAAACATTGCTTTCTCTTCACCGCTGATACAATACAGATAAAGCAGAGAATAAAAGGGCATATTTTTTTCTAAAGGTTCCTTATTCTCATACCACTTAAACTTAGCAAATAATAGGAGACACCTTCAGATAAGTTTCTTTTACACCTGAAGCAGAAAGTCACTTTTCATCAAGGACTGGCAGAAAACAGTCTAAGRCCATTTCAGAATATAAGCTGTTAGGCAGCAATGCCAGCTTGCAAAGTCACCCGTGCGGCTCACCGCCTTTGAGGCTTCTGCCCCTATCCCCAGGCTGTAATCGACTGTCCCACCAGCACCACCAGCTCACTTGTGCAGTGCCCCACAGCGACCTGGCTCCATTCACTGCAGGGTTCACCGCGTGCCTCTGCAAACACTCACGCCAGTACCGCCGAGGATGCCGTTTCACTGACTCAAGCTGACCGCAGCTCATTTCATCCGGCTATGGAGAGGGATCGCTGTGCCCAGCCCTCTCTCTCCGCTCCTGTCTGTGGATACTCACCCCGCTGTACGCCAGCGCTTTCATGCCATCATGCATCCACATGCTACATCGAACCAACTTGCCCATTGGCCTGGGAAAGCAACCCTACCAACGGCCCGTTTTCAGCCCGATTTGCAGGCCGACGAGTCACTGCCGGAACACAGCTGGGGTGCAGGAAGCCAGCCCGGCGCTGGGAGGAAGGACAAGGCCGCCTCATCATGGCAGCACCCTCTCAGGTTGGCTTCAGCTAACGCAAGCTGTACTTTGAGAACAAGAAACGGGAAAGTGGGAACAGAAATCCTTTCAGCTGACACTGGCAATGCACCACACAATTACAGCCTAAGGAACTACAGGGTAGAACACACAAATACACATTCCAGGAGATTTTTTAAAATTGAAGTTTATTTTATCTTATTTGCTGATACTCAACAAAAAAATCCAGGCAAGAAAGCTAAAAGAGATTTCCACAGACTAAAAAGTTTATAACATTTCTAACAACTGCCCAAGAGCTTGCTTGAATCTAAGAGTGGACAATGCACATGCAGAGCTGCTAAAGTTATCGGAGGACTCTGTCCAAACTCACCAAATTTTACATAAAATATTTCCTTCTGAAATCATTCTGTGCATTTCCCTTAATATAGCTGTAAAATCTGGGAATGCTAATCCATGGAAGGTTTAAGAGACTGTAGCTGCTAGGAGAGAAGGAATACACTTCTCATTAAAAAATAATGAAAAATCTGATTTCACTGAATACAAAGTTAATTGAGGGAGGCATATTGAAGTTCTGCAGCTGTAGCAAAAACACAAAGACAGACTAATATGGCATTACTTCAACAATAAACTGTAGAGTTACATCCAACAACAGCTCAACTCAAAACCGCAGGTCCCAAAACTTTGGAAACATCTGTCCTAAACCAGAGTTTTCAGGCTTAGGGTTATTCCTGCTATGAGTATACTAGAAATGGCTGATTAAAAGGTTTCCTCCTAAAAGACACCTACATAAAGAGATTGCTGCCTTCCTTGTCAAGGAATGCGCTCCAAGTCCTATTTTCTCAATGATAAAATACCAAGAGCTTTTAAACTCTCATCTGCACTGCAGGATAAGTCATACAACAACAAACGTGTCAGTTGGATCTATTGACGTACCTCTTCTCATTCCTGTTATGGGGTTCAATTATTTTGCACTCAAATTTGCAAAATCCCCATGGAAGACAATGGGTAAAATACTATTAAGCAGGTTTGAAATTGAGGCCCATAGGGCTGTAGGAATATGTGAAAACAGTATTTTTACTTCCGGTTATAAYGCAAATCAAAAGCAGTCAGGATTTTGCAAGCCCGTTAAAATTCATCCCTGTTTACTTATAAAGAAATATATCTGATTTACCAAGAAAGAAAAAGAAAAAAGACTTTCTGACAGTATAGAACAATTGTAAGGCAAATATTACAAGAGCCGGTGTAAATAAGAGAGTTTATTTTAATGCATCACTTAGTTGCACCAATCAATTCAAAAAGTTAGCTTTGCAGCATGAAGGGGATCACCTCAGCTTCTATGTGAACGACTACAACTGTTGATTTTGAGCACTACAGAAGTGGGACAGCAATGATTTTGGCAGGAGTTACAGGTATCTTGGGAAACTTGAGAAATCATGGAATACAAGTATCTCTTGCTTGGTATTTACTTAAGTAAATATCATCCATAGAAACTCTGAGAAGTGAAAATGTATTCTGAGGGGAAAATCAGAAATTTATATTAGGTACATCACACCGTGGCATCATGGGTACTATGTTTTTTTAAATTAAAAGGCATTTTTCCTGACTTATGGAACAAGCTACTGTGGCAGTTTCAAATATGGAAAAAGTTAGCTTTTATTTACTTTGAAGTGGGAGGAACCTTGTACTTTGGGTAATACTGCTGCTGTTCATCTCAATACTTCATACTGTAGGCTATAACTACCTTAAATACTCCATTTTTCATTAGTTCAGACTATGCCTTGTCTCCAGTTCATGTCTGACATTTCTCACAGACTATTAGCTTAAATAGGATACTGAAACAAATTATGTCATCAGGAAAGGCTTTTAAATCATAATGATATCCATAACTACTACTACTTTTTTTTTTTTTTTAATAGCAGGCTTGTAAGTGTTCAGACTTAGGAACACTACTTTTAAAGAAAACACTATTTTGTATGTAAAAACTGAAAAACCAGCAGGCAAGAGAGCAGACGGGGTAAGTGACACAGTGAGCGTTCTTAACCAAAACTGCACACATGCTGCATAATTTACTTCACACAAATATTTATTTCTCAAAGTGTTTAAAATGGGAAGTTTCCATGTGTGTACATGGTGCAAAAGAGTACAACAGCAAAGTCTACCATCTATTCTCTCATTAGGTTCACTTTTACTCTGCACCTGCTCTCTGATACCAATAAACCTAATTATCACAAGCTGTTTTCATATCAWCCATGTCAAACTTCCAAAGGAATCTTAACTTGCTAGTAAATGTAGTTATTTTATTTTTAGTTTTTGAAAGAAAGTAAAAATGACTATCCTATATTCTGTATTTTTCTGTCAATCTTTTTAGAACATTGTGCAGTAATGAGCTAAGATGAATTCTTTCCAAAGCATAACTTTGAGGTAGAAAACACGTTCACTGCATTTATTTATTGTAAAAGGAACTTAGAGTTAGGACTCAATGATTTAATCTTCTCCCTCTCTCAGTCTAATGATAAAGTTACAATGACTGATCAAGTTACCCTAATGGGTAACAGCTTATTTATTTCATTCGGTTTTGGTTTTCCCCTTAATTTTGATTGCAAGTAGTGAAACCAGTAGTTTATTGTTAAATTATATCAGGCTACTTTTTCACTACCAGTAACAGCAGCATATCAGCAGCCTGCAATTGGCCTATTCTGTCTACAAACTCCAAAAACATTTTGTAACCTCTCCTTCTTACACGTAGAAGTCCTTGTAGTGCACAAAGCACAAGGTATCTCGACGAAAGATCCTTTAGGTTAATGAAACTTACTTACAACAACCCAAAGCACACGAGAAAACAATCTTCCACAATATTCCACAAAACATCRTGCATAATATTTGAAATACTATTACAGTGTTAAAGTATGGGTGGTATATCCCTTGAAAACATATAAAGGAGTTCATGTTTCATGAATTATTTCATATTAAAAAATCCAGCCTTTAACTTTCAAATATGTTAAGATCATAATGAAAAATAAACTCTGCTGCTAAGACTGCCTTTAAAGAATTTATTTGCCCTCTTGTCTTTCTTCTCTTACTTCCCCAGTATTAAGAAAAATAAAATAAATGAACACTTTTTTCCTACATGATTAAGTGAAAAAGCTAAGAGAATAAACTTAATCTCCAAGTAAGGAAATATTACGAAATAAATAATTTGCATATATTGTTAATCTTGTTAGCATGGCAGTTGCACATACATATGGAGGAAAGAAGGCAAGCCGCAGCATACTGAAGTCATGAGTCAGTATAAACAACTCAGTGGCTGATATCCCAATTTACCGTCCTTTGCAAGAGTAAAAATGAATACAAAAAAAAAAAAAGAAAGAAAGAAAAAGGAAATATATCAGAGCTGACAACGATCCTCTGATGACACTGAGGAAGGCGGAAGAACTATAAAGCCTCTGACAGTCAGACATGTCACATTACATTAATTCCTACAGAAGTGGATCTGGTATAATGCTGTACTTCATAAATGCTGAGAAAAGTCAGTTTTAAAATGATCTTGCTCCCCTGTCCTGATTTAGCCTTCAAATACACTGGTCATTACTGGTGTACATCTCAGATGTATCATGTCAATGTTCAGTGAAGACACCAACATGTTCATTTTTCATAACATAAAAAGGTATGATCTCTAAGATGGCTATTAATGCATTAAGAAATGAAACATGATCTTATCTTTTTAAATAAAATGTAGAGTGACTCCATAACCTCAAAAAATAGGAACATTCTCTACATTTCTGGCTTGACCTGTTAAAGATGGGTTCTCTCTTTCACAAAGAGAAGAAAAGGCTATATTTTTAATTTGGGCAAAACTTGTGATACCTTGATCACAAAAACTACTTTTACCTGGCTTTCTAATTGTAGTACATCTAAAGTATTACCATTATTCTCATGCTACCTCCTCATGTTTCAAACACTTATCTACCTCATCTTCCACCAAAGCCAGATTATTTTTTTCCTGTGAGTTTGCATACGATGAACACGGTCAGTGTGAGCAGATGGCACGTTACTACCTACCCTCACAACTCCTTTCAGTAACAACCTAGATCTTCCCCAAAATACACTACTGAATGCAATCATGTTCCTTTTATCACTGATAAAAAATTAACTACATTTTATAGGCAAAGGCAAGTTTCCTGTTTTGTTATTTACTAACTTGTCAATATAGGTTCAGTGTCACCCTGGTGCAATACTGATTGCCACTTGTGTTGCCATTCTCCACCACAGTAATTTATAAAAATCATACTGTCTATGGAGATCCTTTCCATTTTGCAGTACAGAGAAATGCACATCCCCCCTGTGACTGAATTCACTCCCATTCAGCGACAGCTCTCCTCAGCTCTGAGGAAAACTCTACTGGGCATTTTGGAAATTCTGCAATCGTTTGGGCGTTGTTGGATTTTTAAAAGCAAAAAAAAAGGAAGCTAGAAACCTACACACTCGCCCACGGACAAGGTGCAAGCTGAGGTGAAAGGCAGTGAGACTGGTCTCCCCGTAACAAGTGGAACTGGATAACTATTTCCTAAAGCGACTCACCATCAAACATCAGCACTGCTTCCCCGAAACACTAAAAAGTGACGGATGAGAGGGCATTCCCTACTTGGAGACTTGCCTTGCCTACTCATCTCCAGCTTCAGAAAGCAAATACTGTGTTATTACACTTTCTGCCTATTTTAAAAAATTATTTCCATGATGGAGGCTATAATTCTTTTTTATTTTTTAAATGAAAATTTAGGTTTAGCACACTGCTCTGTGACAAGGGAGATTACACACAGGCTCGCAGCAGCACTTTACCCTGTATCTTATTACTCAGTGTTTCCAGCAGCCCATTTTTACCCTCTTTCCACACTAGGCACTAAGCTCTTCCAGCCTGTAGACTGGAGCCACTATAACACATGTGCTCCTTTACAGTAACAGCAAAGCTTTGTTTTCATTGACACTTGAATCTCAGCTTATCTTGTACTGTTGCTCTCAGTTGGTAAAGTGAGCTGGAAGAAACACGGAGGTACRTATGACTGGTTGAAAGGGAGCACTTTTGATACATCCTCGCCCTGTATTTTATCTGCTACAGAAATTCTTGAGACAGACATTATAAAAAACAACACTGAAATATGCTTGAACTTTCTCTAAGGGCCCCAATTCCTTGGCAGTATCAAATTATGCTGCGATAGACAACGAGATCCCAGTTCTCAGGCGCCCGCTTTGCACCCGCTCCATGGAGGACCAAGCTAGGTATGAAGCACGCACACTAAAGGCTCGTTTGAAGCCTCGTCTTACAGCAACCTGGAAACGCTGCTAGCTGGCTTGAAAATGATGTATTGTCATTTGCAGTAATTCAAGAGGTTCCCAAGCAGTCCGAGCAGCTGAGTAGCAGGAAGAGAGCGAAGGGCCAGCACTGCAGGTTAGCAGCTGGCCCAGTGCCAATCAGTCCTACAAGTGAGCCAGGAAACGGGAGGTTTCACAAGAACTATCCACTTCCCATCTTACCGTTCAGCAACACAGCGCGAGGGTAACGCATCCAAGCAAGTGCGTGGTTTGCTTCAGGCCAATGTCCTGACAGGGACAAATTCCTTCCTAGTATATCGTTATGGATCAAATTACGCATAGCTGAGACACTAGCTGCAGTTCAAGGAATAACTTGGATAAAACCATGCTGGGAACTGACTCGTGCTATTCTGAGGCCTTGCAGCTTTATGCAGACAAACAATTCTCAGCATATGGAGACAGCAAGCAAGTGCTACGAGCCTGAAAACACCACCACAGTGTAAAGCACTAATACATAGGTTCAGCGTTGACCTATCAAGTTCTAATAAAATAGCTGGACTAGCAACAAAGGTGCTTTTACTCTTCACTGTCATCACACTTAATCCATTAAGTTCTGTAATATGTAAAATTGAACCTAATTCCATTTAAATGACTGAGAAATTCTTTTAAGTCAGCTTATCAACTAACATAACAAGATAGCAATCAATGTGAAAATAATAATGATCAAGGAATTATGAAAAATGTTGGAATGATTAATTTAAAATGTACATTAAGCACTATTACTTATGAAATTCAATACCAAAATTAGCCCTCTCATGTCAGGAACTTTCTGAAATTGAGGGGTAGGGACAACATAAGAAAGAATACCTTGCCCTAACCCCCATATAGAAATAGGTCAAGGAATCATTTGTGTTGCAAATGAACTAAAATTACATATTCCTCAAAATTCACAGTTGCAAATACGTTTAGAATAACTTGTGTTCCCCCTATTACCATCAATCAAGTTCAATAAACTGAAGTATGACATTCTAGCTAGTGTTCTTTTTCATTTAACAAAATATATCTGCTTTCCATCATTCCTCTCTGCTTACTTAAGTTATCATTAAGTTTAACAAGAAGTAGTACCAGAAGTACGTTTTATTTTGTTAGACAGGTATTATAAATACAATAAATGCAAGATACTATACTAATACATGTGTTACATTCTAATAATATTCTGCTGTTGAATGCAAATGCAGAATGTCATTTTTACAGTAAGGTACCACAACTGAAACAAACTGCTATAGTGCAGTAATGTGTAAATGAAAAGTGACCTTGATTCTTACTCATCACTATGATAATCAGCATCATTCTATACAGTCAACTCACAGCATTTGAAATCCAAGTTGCAACATCTTTAAACATTTAAAAAAACCATTTACTGTAAAAATTGTAATTTTATCATCAATCAAACAGTATTAAGGCCAAACAATGTAAGACAACATTGAGAGCTGCAATCCTTTAATAAGGAAGTGTCAACAGTCTTGAAAACTGAAGTTTTTTGCATATCCGTAGGAAAGCGCCAGCATGAGAATTATCACAGTACGATACCTTCCACTTGACTTGACTAATACTAAGACTTAAAATGTCCTTTTCGTTAAGATAGAAAAAATTAAGTATGTCCATTATAAAACATTACGTTCTTCAGGCAGAATCTTCTGTTTTATCTGAATCGGTCTACACACCATCAGAAACTTGGAACTCCATTAAACAATGGTCCCAAAAATTCAAAGTGTACCCAAAGATATAAACCACAGCTTTTCTGAGATGGTAAAGATCCAACAGAATATAACCTCTCTTTAAAAGGAATCACAGTTTGTAAGACTTGTTGGTCCTTTAGAAAACTGCAGTAACTTAAAAAGGCACAGAATAAAATTTCAAAACATCACCTGGTAATTAAGCAGAGACTATCAGTAACTCATCTGAAAATAAGCAACCCAGGAACAAACAAGAGATCGACCTTGTAAATTAATTTCAAGTCCAGATGAAAAGATAGAAGGTCACAGGGATTTTAGAAAACTTTGTTCCCAGAAAACACCGAAGTCTGATGGACAGACTATGTCTCAATAAGCTTTATGGAATAAACATCGAGGACAGTCTGGAAACCTTAATAATAAATGGGGGGGAAAAAAAGGACAAGATCGGAGCAAAGATTGGGAGTGTGCTTAACTATATCCTGTGGTCAGGAGTTGCTTTTCAGAAGCATTGCTTGAACCGGGGGGGGGGGGCCTTACCAGTGTGTGGTTGTTGTTGCTGGTATCACACAGGTGATAGCTTAGCTGCTACCTTACCTTAATTTGAACACCCCTTCCATTAGGGCAGCTTTGACCCCCAGGCTGACGTCCTCCTCATGCTCCGCAAAAAAAAAAACAAAACAAAAAAMCCCCAAACAAGCCCTTCGTTTTTACACAAAATGCTACAAAATAGAAGTCCTAATTAATAAAGCCATTATTTGAAATGACACTGGACTTTGATCTGACCTACCCTGCAGAATTTGACGAAAATTCTGAATTTCAAAAATAACTACACAARCAAATGCAACTACCTCAATCTTTTCTTTCAGCCCTCGCCACAGATTGCTTTGGTAGCAGCCAGCTATTAGAAAAAAAGGAACTACCAGGCTGCAGAGGTATTACGGGTCACAAGGCGGTGACCCAGGAACAAGTCAACCAGACTGACCAAGAAACTGCCAGAGTCTGCATTTCTTGCATTCCTACTAACAAAACATTCAGAGAAGCTGCTTTTTGACCCAGAAGAGATCCTAGGGTTTGCTGGGGCTGCCAGAAACAACCAGAAAGCCCACACAGCTGCAGAGAAACAGCRAATAAACTGTTATCTCCAGGGGCAAGACAACAAACAAGGAGACTTAACTTGCACCAGGATATTGATCATCCATCCTTATTATTAGAAAAATCTTTCCTAATAAAACACAGTCTGGATAGAGTTTGCCTAGAAGGGTCATGAAATGTCCGTTACTGGAGGTTTAAAAGAACAAGTCAGATAAATATTTGCAAAAAGTGATTTAGCTAAAGCCGATCCAGCCTCATCACTCTCGCTCCTGTTTTTTCTCTGATTCACTGAATTTTGACTATTACTAAACTTGCAATTTCCAGTTTGGTAAACTCTTAAATTCCACATTTTTCTCTGGTGACAGTACAGTATGAAAAAGTGAAGATCTTCAAAGTAGACCAAAGTATTGAAATCCTTTCTAATGTAAAAATACATTGCCTATCAACTGTTTCTCTGGAAATACTCTTCAAAAATTTGTATTTTTTTCATTACAAAAGATTTGCTGGCAAGCATGTAATGCCTCGCTTTTTCCCTTTTGTCAATGGGCTTTGCTAACTTAAGGTGAATGTTTGGTATGCTGGCCAGGGCACTTTTCTGCAAACTCATCTTAGTCTGATTAGTGATAAGAGTCTCCACATAATGAAATTTAGCACATTTTACTGTTAGTATCATAAGAAATAATAGCTAAATCAAAACAGTCCCTTTACATTTTTCATTTTTATTATAAAATTTATAAAAAGATTAATTTTTATTATTTTATTATTTATGTTTTATTTGGTGGAGATGTAATTAAATTTTTATTTCCATGGCCTTTCCATTTACAATTCTTCTGACTTGACAACAACAGTGTTTACTTTTGGTAGGAATTCCTCCCACCATGGTGAATTTTAGCTCACTTTTAAGTCTGGAGTTTAGCTCACTTTGTATTAGAGTGTTTTTCTTGTGTGTCATTGGGAGGCATAAGCATCCAAGCACTTGCTTTGTGCTTGTACAAAACGTACCACAAACGTTGTAGTTTCCATCTCTAAAAATGTGAATTTTACTACTGAAAAACTTTGTGTAGAATGGCTTAGAGCATGACAGGGAAAGTTAGATTTCTCCATTGCTTTTCAATTAATAAATTGAATCACAAGCCAATCCAAATTAGAGAGCCAGATTTAACTGATCTGGTCTTTGCAGTCTCCAATTCTCTTCCCTTCAGGTCTTGCTAGAAGTATGGTTCAGCAAATAATATGAGGAATCTCTTTTTAGGTGAACTAATACTATGTAACAGGAACTTACACACAGATTCATACTTTTTAAATAATTTACTGATAAATACCCTCCTTTGCATGGTTTCTCACTAGTTCCTTCTCATCTTCAAGGGTTTTTGCACAAAGCAGATATTATTTCCAAAAATTCACTGCAAAGCTATCAGCTGTCTTAATGTATTGCCTGAAATTTTGAAACAATTCTCAGGATCTAGTAAGCTGTACACACTTATTTTATATAAGGGAAACAAAGTCTTTAATGTGTAGTCTCATTTAAGAGGAAAGAATTTAAAAAWTTTTTTTAAATGAGATGAGTAGTCATATGAATAATATTTTTAGGAAATATAACCTTTAGCTCAATAAAAGGCATACATTTACCAAAGGGTCATTTTATATAACACAATAAAACAATAAATTTAGATATACAAAAAACCCTACCACAATACAATCAAGAAGATGCCATTTTGATTACCTGACAGGAGCGAAACTGGTTGACCAGCAGTGTACATCTCTGTGGGTCTTTTCTTCCATCCAGACTGTCCAGTTCAGCTGCCACTTGATTTAGTTCCTCATCAGCATAGTAGAACTGAGCAAGGAGCTGTGGGTCTGTTCTCTGCAATGAAGAGATAGATAAATACCATATTACATTTTTTTGCTTAAAAAAAGAAGCACTTTAGTTAATGATATTTATTTTTTTCTTACATTTAGGGCAGATCAGCAGTCCAACAGCAAGGAAAAGAATGATTTTAAGACATTTATACATACTTAAAATTCTTCTACTTTGAAGGAAACTCTCTCATACAACAAACCTGGAGCATTATTAAACCACCACTATCTCCAAAGCCCTGCTGGCTTTCTCACTAATTCTGCAATAATTATACGGTGGAGCAAACAGCTGAATCACAAGTTCTGTTTATTGAAAACAAAATAATACATTTCAGCTCTAGGCAAAATAAGCCAAAATTCCTTTCCAAGACGAAAACCCAAGAAAATGGTGATCTATCAAGCACTGTGATGGGCCTTGAGCAGAAGCTAGTGCACCAGCTGGTCAGATTTGCCACAGAAATCCTCATTTTGACAATTGCAGGAATCAAGTCACAGATGGTAAATGTACTGAATCTACCACATAAGATACCAGGGCCAAATAGATGTAAAGACTTGACAAAGCAAATAATTGGACCGAGACATTTCGGAGAGGAAACTCTGCCACAAATCTTCTGAGTGGCAAAGAGCAGAATTATCATGATGGATTTTCATCCACATTAAAACCAAATAGCAATTATAATGGATAGAACAGAAGAACAAGGGAATCCATTACTAAAACATATTGACAATAGTAATAAAAGCATATGCCCTAAAAGGGATAATGTAAACATTCATCAGTGCCTGGAAATTCTGAGGCYTACAAAAGCTTCCATCAAAATATTGAAAAAATAACTGAAATCAGTGGCGGGGGAAAAAAAAAGATAAGAATTTTGAATGTTACAAGAGATTGGAGATACAAATGGAAGAAAGGAGCAAGTATCATTTTGTAGGTGCCATGAACTTGGTGAAAAATTCACGGGTTTCAGATAAGCACAATCTTTTCTTTCTAAGCAAGAAGTTAGTAAATCATACATAAGATCTTCAGAAGGAATGTATAAAATTTTTTTTTGTCCTTTTTAATCCAATTTGACCAAATAGGCACATAGTGTGAGAAACATTAGGACTATACTACCTGTAGACTGGGAATTAGACATAAAAAGTTGTTGCCAGATGAGACTGAACATCAAGCAGAGCAAAAAATAGCTGAAAAATATCTGAAATGGATTCTTAAAACATGGAAGAATCAAGCAGTATGAAATTCCTTTTACCAGAACCAGGTTATGTGTAAAGCCCAGGTTACATGGAAGCAATTTAAAGAAAGTCAAACACTGAAGACAAAAAATGTAAGAAAAATCTTACAGGTAAAGAAAATCATTGGGTAAAAAGAAAACATTGCTTTTAAAAATGAAGAAATAGCAAAAGCATAGAAATTACCAAAAAGTAACACATTTTAAATGACAACTAATGCAGATGTACCAGATACATCTATCAAAGCAAGTCATGCAACAGTACAAGATAAATGTAAAATAATAAAGAAAATATTCAATAGCAAAATGGAAGATAGCATGACTTTGAAAGACAAAATTATTCAGAACAATAAATGGCAAAAAAGACAAAAACACTGAGAGTATAATGATGAAATATATGTTGCAAACCTTATCATTTTCTATTTGAAATATAGAAAACATTTCCACTGTTATAAAAAGATAAAGTACGATATTTTTGAAGGGAAGGGCATGTGTGTGCAGTGAGAGTCGAAAGGCTCTCATTGGCAAACCCCAGGGTTAAAGCACTACTCGAGGTGATCGAGGCTGTAGTACAGAGCTGAATCACCAGACCACCTCACGTAGGCAGCCCACATGCAAGCACCCCCCCCCCCGGTGCAGGGGTGCCCATGCCCCCGGCAGAGGCACAGGTACGCTGCGGCCCGGCCACCAGCGCCAAACCATCAGCTACAGAGATGGGGACCAGAACTCAGGAAACACAAACGCAGCCTCAGAAGTGGTGAGGGCTCAGTAAAAGCCATCATGAATTCTTGAAAAAAGCAGAGTTACTTCTGCTTCATTATCTTCAAAGAAGCATTCAACAAAACCCAGCGCAGCACGTTGTTCAATTCCCGGTTTTAGCCTGCACAAAATACAAACCCTGCAGACAAACCCGTTCAGGCCAGTACAACAGCATCAAAACACGCACAGCTGTACAGTCCCTGAGAAGGAACAACATTGCATTAATACCTTTTAAAGGGACCAGTATATACCCTCTGCTCCTGACAGGAGCAAAAAATTAACTACAGCAAGTATTTTATTGTAATAAGACAGCAGAAAAAAGATTCAGTCTTGTGAATGCTGCTAAATACCACCGCAGTGTTAGTCGCTGCACTGCTCCTCAGTCAGCAATTTCACGAGACAGCAACACAATCTTTTCCTGAAAGCAGACGCACTGACTCGTGTCCTTACACGCCTTGTTTGTGCGCAAACGTAAGGAGTTTAAGGCTATCTTCGATATTATTATGAGCTGTAATACTGCTGCAAAGCTTTCTACATCACTAGGTCAAGCCATTAAAATTCTGAGGCAAGTCACCGATGAAACAGCTTTTAAAGGAGCTGAAACACGTAGTAATTAAAGTGGTTTTTTTTCCAAAGGGAAGCCCCACACTTACTACAAATTAAACCCTTCCAGTCTTAAGACTCTTCCTCTTAATCCCTTCAATGTTATCTTTTACTAAACAGCTAAGGTACACTAAGCAAATGTAAAACAAACATTTAGTCTTGGACAGTATCTTCACTACAGCCTTGACATAAAAGTACCCAAGGAGAAGGACAGAGCCTGCAATACACGGTAACAAAACCAATGAAACAAAATTCAGAAAGAATGAGAGTAAGAGGGAGGCCATCCAATTAGACCTAAGCTCAATTTAGGAGTTTAAATTTCTGTATTTACAGAATAAGCCTCCGTACAGCATTTTTCAGCATCTCCTCCACCTAACTGATTATTTCTGTTTTTTATTTTTTCCTTTAACATTTGCCTACATCCATTAAAACCTTCTAGACAAAGCTGTTAACCAAAGATGCAGGAACTCAAGTGCTAAATTTTGGCAACACATGACTGTTTATTTATAAGCATCTAAATTGCACTGCATAAGTTAAATAGGGCATCTTAATTAAGACTGGTTGGGAGCAAAAACCATACGGATGAGTTTTTCAGCTCTCAAATGTCTCATCTTTCAAACTGGAGATACAAAAGTTTTAATCAAGCTCTCTCTGCTGTGTTACGTTCACGTGGCTCAGCAGCGTGAGCTTCGGTTGTGGCATACGAGCTCCCTAGCAAGATGAAGCTGCATGAAATTCTCAGTCTCTGAGCATGGGGCCATTTGAAATGAATATCCACAACTTTCTAAATTCAATTCGTTCCGATTGGTATCAGAAAATATAAGATAACACCATTCGCAATGCCAATTTTCGCTTTCAGTTGATGCAAAATGTGGTTCAAATGATTCCTTGTGAATTACTTATTACTCTTCTTTGGAACAGCATAAATTAGTAATTCCCATCCTCATCTGTTTAAATTAATAACGTAGAAGACCTCGTTTGAAAGTCCCTGACAGAGAACCTACCACTTAGCCTGGTAGTTTTTTTTCCAGGAATTATTACATTTACCATCAAATTCATGTACGTAATTTCTTGCTTTTCTTTGTTGCACTTCAATTTCTAGATAGATATTTGCTCATTTTGCCTTTTTCCACTAAACCATCGAGTTTTTATGTTACACTTATTCACCTATTTCTATTTTCCCCCCATCACCCTGGGAGATGACAACGCGGCTGTTCCCCGCGTTCGGTCGGCTGCGAGCATCCCAACTCAGGCACCCAGGCAGGGGTCACTGGCGCTCTCTAGGAACGCCCTGCCGTCCCCGTCTCTAACGCTTCTTYACACTTCACATCTAATGTTCAAACGGATTCAGCCCACTAAATGATCCAGGTTATTCTGTGCAGCTATACTGTCAGCCCATGATTAACCACACTACCAGGCCACATCCTCCCCCAATTTTAAATCATCGTTTATAGATTGGTGATTATTTATTATACTGATTTATATGATATACATTGACTATCGCTCCAACCAATACAAAGACGGGAATCAGTAACATATGTTTTTAAAAAACATTTAGCTATATCATACATATTTAATTTCATATAGCACATGAATTATAAGGGACCATC
Organism: Apteryx rowi; assembly: GCF_003343035.1. Lineage (NCBI taxonomy): Eukaryota > Metazoa > Chordata > Aves > Apterygiformes > Apterygidae > Apteryx > Apteryx rowi. The sequence goes on from NW_020448530.1 coordinate 4,111,070, forward strand.
TGGACAATATTACATCATTGTGTAATACTGCAACGTTCCAATTTTCTCTTTATGAAAAATCACCCACTGATTTTTTTTTTTATTTTTTTTTTCTTTTACTTTTCATCAAGTATCACTCTTCATTTTCTGCTCTCATTATGTCAGAGATTTAAGCTTGGTATACCATTGAGAAGCTTAGTATATCCAGCCTACAAGAGAAAATACTACAGGACTATTGAACTTGCTACACTCAGCTTTTGCCAGTAAGGTCCTACCAATGACTGCTCACTAGGATTAGATGAGTTCAGTTTGTTGCATAATAAATTCTGATTTGACTTTTAATCAGGATTTATATGGACTATAAGAGAATGTTAAAAGGAAAACAATTTGAGAAAGATGTGGACTACAGATTCACTAATTTTTATGTTAGACTGTTAAAATTTATCTAATAAATAACAGGCCTGTAAGATTACTTATTACAGGTTATCAGATGAAAAGACTCCATTGTCACATCTTGTAAGCAAACTGGTCTTTGTCAAAAACTGAAGTTGTAGCTAGAAGAAAAGTGTAAAGAGATACACTTAGAGGGAAAGGAAGGAATTTTAGCACGGACAGTTCTTCATAGGACAAAAGCAAACAGCTAGAGAGAAAACTGATACTACAATGAGAAGGCAGGATGCTAAAAGATAAACCTCAAGCTGTTCAGTAATTTCAAAGTTTGGGTATTGCTTTGAAAAAGACATTTCTAGATATACTGATTCTTCTTGTGGAGGATTTCCTGCTTGAGAAACAAAACTGCAAAAATCTTTTGTGCAGTTTTAAGCACAGACAGCTTTTGAGTACGAATACTGTTTCTTTCTCATCTGTCCAACACATTAAAAAATATGGTCTTATAAACATAACTGACATCAGCCCGTATTGAGTAATAAGCAGTTTTAACACCAATGAGAACTTTTCCACGTGGTTTCTATGATCCCTTGTAGGGAAGTAAATCCCTTCTTGAGGTTTTTTCTTCTACTGACCACCACAACATGAATGAAGGCCCCCCCCCAAACCCCCCCCACAACAGATGTCATCATCACAAATGAACAAATGAGAAAAGACTGAAGCAAGTAAACCCTACAGATGAGCAAGACCCTAGCAAGTGATATAATTATCTTCTGATGCCTGCCAGTTATCCTCAGGAAAATAATGTTCATCATTTGCGAATTGCTTCAGACCAACAGATAATCCCCAACCCTGCTTAAAATAACACCCTGGGACTGCAAGCGAAGGCTGCGGATCTCAGTGGTTCATTTGCGCTTTTCTAATATTCTAAGCATTTATGTCTCCCCAACACATTTAGAAACCCCAACTTAACCCCTATGGAAAAAACATTAATTTTATGCATTTTGCTGATGGTAAATCAGCATTGCTTCTTGACCAGAGAACAATGTAAACCTCTCTCCACTGGGGAAACTTTCCAAAGGTGTTTGGTAATGGTAAAAGGTTCATCTGGCACAAGTATATTTTTCAATTATATGTTGCAGCTACTGCATCAACAAACATTTGCAGGAATGTACTGCAATACTGGGTGCAACTGGACAGTTCAGGTGTGATAGTTTTAACTGCTGGAAGTGCCACACTATGCTACCCTTCCTTAGGTAGCATTGGCTAACACACATCATTTACCTGCTCTACAACTTCTCTGGTGCTGCAAGTGGTGGGATTCTAAGAGCTGAAGCTGAAGGGAAAAGCTTCAGAGAAAGGCCACAGTGTTCACATCTGTGCAACTGTCTTTCATCCGTACAGCTTCCTTTACTCCCCCTTGGTAAGGAACAGGGTGGTGTATCTCTATTGCCAAGAGCCCAATTGTTTTTGGTCTAAATCTGTTTTGTCTACTGTATTTGCAGGGAAAGGCAAGAAGGGTATTGTCACCTAACCAATCAGCCTCAAACTCTCCGTACTCTCAAATAAATGCTGCAGTTACCAGAAAGTGCCAAATATGAACAATTACTGCACAGCACAGAACTCCGGAAAGGTCTTCACAAATGGCAGTACATCCCCATTGAGCTGAGAGTTTAAAAAGACTATAGGTTAAGAACTTGATCCCAAGCAGAAAAAAAATGCCTAACATTTTGGAAAAACATTTATTATACAAGATGACAATGTGTTCTGTGTATCACAAAGCAGAATTAGGTTCCGAGTGTTTTAAATATATTCAATTATGCAGTTAGATACAATGTAGTCTTTTTAAAGCTTAAAACTGATGTTGCATGAAACTGATTTTAAACACGCAACTTTCTTAACCGGAAAGAAAAACTGTTTTGGTCGAAAGTAATAGGGTTTAGGCTGCTCAAAACCCCAAGTTTCTCCATTGCCTATGTGAATAGTAATAAACTCAGTGATGAGAAAAAAAAGAGCGAAAAGAGGGGAAAAGTGAGGTCTACATGAGTCACAGATGCATTAGTAAGCTTGATTGGCAGATGACTAGTTCCAAAGGTCTAAGGTACTTCTTCAGAAAGGAGTCCGGTAAGTTGTTTGGTTAAGTCATTTCATTTCTAATTCACATGCAAGCAGATGTACTCACGTCCTTTCTTCTGGCTGGCCCTTCACATCTTTCCAGTGCTTTTAAAATACTAGTAAATACTAATAAGAAACAGTCCTTCTCAATATGGAGTCACAATATCTGAGAGTTAATTTCAAATTTTATTGTTTTTAGTAGCAACAATGTCTTCTCATCAAAAAAAAGTGGTTGGCTACTCATTTACAGTATGCAATATTTTTTATCTATTGACACTTCCTAAAATGCTATTCCTCAAGGAAAAAAAATCCCCTCAATGTTCATTTTGTAGAATGCAATGAAGTCTTAAAAATACTGAAAACACACTCTTCTAATTAATTTTGCTGGTTTTCTGGTGCTGCTTCTGTCTAAAAGGAGAAAGGACTCAGTTGGTAATTGGACAGGAATATTCGTAAAGAATATAAACACTGTGGAAAAGCTACAGACTGGTTAAGGCTTTACCAACTGCTCTGTGTTTGTCTGTAGAATATCATTTCACAAGCTAGAAAGACAGGTGAGCAGGTTAACTCAGGGGAAAAAAAATGCCAGCAGCAGCATAAGCAAAAAAAAAAATCAGTAAGTGATTTATTAACAGACTACAGAAATCAAGTGGATGAAGCTTTCCAATATGAGCACAATCTTCAGAAAGCACACTTAAATCTTTTGCTTACCCTACAGCATGGTGTAAGAGTATTAAAAAACAAAACAAAAGAAAACCCTGATACTGGTCACACTTAACTGGAATAGCAAACGTTYAAGAATATGTCAACACAGTCAGGTTTTCACTCATGATGAATTAAGTCATTATATAGAGTTTCTATTTTTGAATGCTCATAATACCAAACCAGAAAGGCATGTGCTCAAATCCATATTTTCCGGGGGAAGTATACAAGCACATGCTTAACACACATTACTTAAGCTTGAGGTTGTTTACTTTGCTGAAAAGAAATGGACTGCAGCTGAACTATAGCCTCTATTTCTAGGAAAAAAGAGAGATACTTCAAGAGGAGGAAACAGTTTTCCGTAGAAAAGTCAACATGCTAAGCATGCAGTCATATGTGAGAAGTGATGGTGCTTCACTTCTTCCATGTGAGGAATGGGTAACCTGCAATGCCGCTGCTCCCTCAGCCTACTGCAGACCTGCCAAGGCCTTCTGACTCCACAGACACCTTGGTTGCCTCCTGCTAAACCCACCTGTGGCTATAAGGAGTCTTAATTCTTACCTTTGGAGAAATCTGAACCTGTGAAACACTTACTAAAAGCCTAGTTCTGCAGCTAATTTCCCTGACTTGAGCTTTGAATAATAATGTTTCATTCTCATTTGCTGCAAGAACATCAAACTTAAGGGACAAATATTTACTTAGAATTATCAAGTACAGCTTTTTGGGATATATATCAAAACAGACAAATTATTCTTTAAATGCTTGTATGCAGTTTTCTTCAGATTTGTCTACATTTTTGTATTTAAAGTCAAACATTACATTGAGTATCTTTTCAAACAAGACAGATTCAGAGATGTTTTAGTGATTTGCTACCTATCAAGAGGACCATTGACAATTTAGCTCCCTGGGTTGGTTGATGGATCGACTTCCTTGCCAGGTCTACAGGCCTCCCCTTAATCAGTGGACCACTGTGGTATTTGGAAGCAGCATCCAACTATTTCTCTCCAATAATGCAAAACCCTCTGTCTTGCTAAGTCACACACCTTCATAACTTTCTGTATTACAGGACATTTTAGCCACTGTAATAATGTTATAAAATGTTTATGAATGTTTAGAAACGTTCCTAAAAAAATCCTAAACACTGATATTTGAGACAAATAATGACCTCTTCTTGGACATATCCTCAATGTTTATATTTTTCTGATAAGTAATTTGCAATACATTTTTTTCTTTTAGAATCAGACTTTTGTTCTAAAAGCACATTTAGTCCAGTTTAAGGATTGTTTTGCAGCCTCTTTGAAAAGCTCCATCTTGCTTTAGTTTGCACATATGCTAATGATAGGATTTCTTTTTCCTCCCAACCTTTGTAGTTCCAGTATTTTGTTCATGTTTAGCAGCCGTGGTAGAATGCCCATTTTGACTTGTTCAATACCAACCTATTTTAAACAATCTGCCATATACAATATTTGACTTCTGGATCAAGAAATAAATGTCTTAATCAGGGCATAGACTCTCCAACAAGAAAAAAACCCGATCCAGCAATGAGTTCGAGCCTGCTGATTATACAGGAGTTATCACATAGTCCCGCTCAGGTATTAACAGGCACAGCACATTACTTAGCTTTCTTTGCATTGAAAGAGCATCCTTATTTTTGTCTGCCTCAGCAAACTTGCTGAGGATGAATTTGAGGTGCTCTGTACCATATTTATTAAAAGCACAATCATCTGTGTAAAGCTGCTTGTACAAAACCTCATTTGCCTTGTAAGAGGCTTTCAATAAGCTCAGGTTGAACACCTTGCCAGATGTTCAAAATATAACAGCTACCTTGGCATCAGATCACTAGTGCAATCAATCATTGCAGCAAAAAAGATTTCATCAGAACATTGCTCCTAAATGCATTTGCTCAAGTCCAGTGACRACAGAAACCGATCTTATCAAGGTACTCATCACATGAGCTTTTTCCAGCTTCTGCCTTCCATTGGACAACAATCTCAAAGGAATGCCTGCATAAGTAAAAGTTTTTATCTATTTCAGCTAACTCATATAAACGAGTAGCTTTCTGAGTGCCATCACTAGTCAAGCTGGGTTTCCTACTCTGTTTTACAGATAAGCAAGCTTCAGTTGAAGTTTGTCCTGCGCTTACAGCAGTGTGTTCATGCTACTTGTGGCCATTCCTCAAGGAATGCACTCACAACACAGCCCTTCAGTCAGAACACTTAACACCGTCTCTCTTCTCCCCTGGGCAGAAAGCTCCTACCTCCACACAACTTTTGGGAACGTACTTGCTACTGCACTGAGGATTCTTCTGTCAAGCTTGCTTGAACCTGAACAGTGGCTTTGAAAATTGCCAGAAGACAGACAGACAAAAGGCACCAGACAGACCAACAGCATGATTGCATAGGACTTTGTAACTCCTGCAAAAAAAGACTTTTAGAACTTTCCATCCATAAAAAAATTACATAAGCACACCAAAAGCATAAATTTGCTGCAAGACAGTGAACTGGATGACAGTGCATGGCAGGACGCTCACCTGGGCCCTGCCCGCATTCCCCTGCTGAACTGGATCTTTTTGCTCAATCAGGCATTCCTCGGCCTTTTCAGACAATATCCTCAAGGTCTRTCCTTGGTCTCCTGGTCACATAGGAAACCTCTCTTGGGAAACAAATGGGTTTGTACAGCTATTCTTGTTTTCTGTGCTAGCTCAGCATACAGTTTGAGTTTGACCATTTCTCCTCATCACTAGGCATGTTAGATAAGCTATATCAGTCTTTAGCTACGGGGTGGGGTTTTTTCCCCCTCTTTAAACAGGTTCCTTTAGAAGCCAAGATACCAAAGGTATAAAACTAAGAAAAAATTAAGCACAAACACGGATGCTTTTCAAGCATATATTTTCCTGAGCTGGACAGTTTTATATTCTTTTATTGAGGGTGAAAAATACAAACAACAACAAAAAAAACCCCTAGTCATTACACATCGGTGTGCCACACTAGGATTTCAGAATCATATATTGTCTCTTCTGGCAAGATCAAGTTCTGAGACCTGTTTGTTGCCTGTTTAGTTAAATCTAAAAATCAAACACAATTACAGTACTACCTATTTAATCAAGAGATGCTCCTTTTCCCCACATACTGGAAAAAAGCTTTCATCAATGCTATAACGCATACAGCCTATTGCCTTTTATTCTCTATTGATCAGCAATATCAACTTCCAATTCAGTTATTCAGTAAAGCTTTCACATTATAATTATATATGTATAGGTTGTTCTCAACTACATTCGGCAAAATTCTGTCTGACATTTTCTTTAATATGTTAAAAGCCAAAAGAACCAAAGGCATTAACTGCAGAATGAGGCAATTAATTCCCAGTTAAAAGTAAGGAAATGTATTACTAATAGTGCTCATTGTAGTGTTTATAATATTTTGGCAGGAATAGGATTTAGACTAGTTTTCCTTTGCTGTATTTGATAATAGCAAAAAGCAACACTACATTGAAGACACTAAAAAAAGGGAACTCAGATTTTTGAAAAGTGAAGCACATTTAGTTCATGCAACAATATTTACTCATACACACACTCCTCGATTCGTTTCAATATAGATACCTGCTGCAGGTCTTTACCAGCAGCCAGGAATAACCTTTCTCACCCACCAAAGCTCAACTCCCTTCCCTGCTGGTGCAGGTAGGGAACCTCCGCACAGGTTCTACTGCTCCCACGAACCCAAACAGGCACCGCACCAAAAGCGGAGGCAGATGCATGATGTTTCTGGCATACAGTGGGGGAAAGCGCTCCGGTGCTTACAAAGCCTTAGAGAAGAACACCTTCTGGAGTTTCTGTATCTTAAAGATCAAAACCATTACAGGTTAAGGAGTTCAACTGGTTTTACCACAAATACAGCATCTGACAGAAGGCTCAGTATATATGCCACCTAGGTCAAAGTTATTTATTACTTTTCAATTGAGAAATAGTGAATATTTTTCTCTGAATTAAAAAAAAAACAACATGAAATCAACAGTGCAAGTGTCATTTTTTGCCATTTCTGAAACAAAGTTCTTAATTATTCCCAGTGATTGCAAGGTTACTCTGAAAATAGATGGTAATAGTTGAATCCATCCCATCATACACATCTGTCCATTTACCTTTTTCTTTATTGAAGAGGAAAAGGAAGTCCAGAATTTATTAACTGGAGATGACAAGGGCAAGAACATAGCCTAGAACTGATTAAGTTAGGGGATACGCGTACATTTGGGAGAGGCATCAAACATGATTTGTATTCCGTGAAACAAAATGATGTTGTTTGAAACGAACTGAAAACACAGTGGCRTAAATCACGACGGCACTATGCTTCTACTCCCCAAGCAGCTGCTGCTCATGTTTGCCTACAACAGTCTAAGCACTGCTCAGGCCCCAACACAACTGAGGACAAAGGAAAGGGAAATCACTGAGAGAGGGGGAAAAAAAAACAACATACTAGTAGGATGGTGGAAGTACCGACTGATTACAATATGACATATTCTGGTATACGCATATATTCCATATACTGCAAACTGATTTCAAAAGTTTTACAGCAAAAAATTAATTTCCAGGAGGTATATGAATGCCAATTGCTTCTGAAAGGCCAGTTTGAGACATGGGTTCTCTCAGTTAAAGAAAATGATCGAGGCATGAAACACCACAGTCACTTTGTTCAACACAACACTAAATGCTCAGGCGCTATGATGAGGAAGGTACTAAGAGTCTAAAAGTATAAGATACAAAAAAGCACAAACAAAAACACCCAGACTGAGATAGAAGCTAACACCATTAATGGTGTTGCAAGCAGTGCAAAGACAGGAAAAAAAATCTAAGTAATCTAATTTAAAAGATGGATTTATAAGCCCAGCACAAACCTCGCCTCCTCTCTGAAAAGCATGTTTGAGTTTCACAGTAAATCTAGCCCTCCTGCTCATTAGTAACTTCTGAGGATCAAATGTAATTTATCACACAGCAATCAACTATCAAAGCTAACTTCTAAAGCCATGATGAATGCAGCCCTTCTAACAAGATGAATGCTAGAGTAAATGAGGCAACTTTAACTTCATTAGCATTATATTATGTTATATTAAATTATGAATATTACATTAACTTTTATATATATACACACATATATATACACACGTGTACATATATGTGTGTGTGCACACGTGCATGTGCATGCATGCATGCATATATTCCTGCTGCAAAGTGTGAGAACTGTTCCTGACTCAATTTTCTGTCCATTGCAACTAACTATATCACTAAAGATAAAGCAAATTTTTTGTGAAAGACAATTTCAGGGAAACTATGCAAGTTATTTTATTCTATAGAATAAACTACACTACCTGTAAACTGAAAAGTTGCCAAATTACCAGAAGAGTCATTAGAAGCAACTTCATTTCCCAGGAAACAATTTCATTAAAGAAAACATGAAAAACCAGGAGGCTGCTAGGGCTCCTGAAGATCATATGTGTGTCTCACCACAAAGCTGTTGGCACTCTTGTGGAGACGTATACGTAAAGAAAAGACAGCCTGCCTTAATTACCCCAAATTTATAGAGCGGAGCCCAAGGAGACTGCAGTCTGCCACCCCACCATTATCAGCAATAACCAGAGCAGTGGGACCCTGCTGCTCCTGTTGCAGCTGGAACTGCTTTCACCCCAGTAGGCATGTGGTCTAATAAAGCCTTGCTGTTCCTAAAGGAGACCAAATGGAGAACTTTCTCTCTTAAACACCGAGTTTCTCTCTAGACATGTTAGTATATAAAAACTCGTTGGCACTTAGAGCAAGATATACTCCGTGCAAAATTTTGAAAAAGAAAATCAGAATTTAAATAGAAAAGTCTTTTGTTCCTTTTTTCTTCACACTGCCTAGGCCAATTTTGATTCAACACTCCTCCCCATGCATTGCCCTCTGCAACAGATGGGAAAGCTCCCTAGCAGAACACTGTCATGCACACCAAAATGAATTGTAGCAGAAAAGCACATGACTCTCATACATTTCACATACGGAGGAATTTATTCTCACTTACAATGGACGATGCTACAATAAAGCCTTGCCCTGGTATCTCTCACTACAAGCATCACTGAATTCACAAAACTGCAATTTGGAAGAAGTCATTGTCTTGTTGCACCAACTCAGTCATATCAACTTCCTAGAAAAATGGGGAAGCCACAATGCCAGCCCAGAACAGCACCTAAAATGTCATATTTCTTTTGGAAGGAATAAGGAGAAACTGAGACACAGCAATTTACCAGAATTAATTTTAAGCTTGTATTTTCCCTGTATCTATTTTTAAAATCAGGCAACAAAAAAAGTACTCAAGGTTAATGTTCTACAGTCACAGTAAGCTAGCCAGGTTTAGGCTATTCCCCCCACCCCCCAAGCCAGCTGTTATCCCCAAGGCTGTTTTGTTGCTATCATGTCTAGCCTAGAAGGAGAGAAATAAGTTACATCTATCTGAATACATAAGGGGGAAAAAACACAATAAAACATAGTATGTATTCAATCTATATGGAATGTTTCAGTGCATAAAGTATTCACGCATTAAGGATAACCCCCTCCTTGCCAGCCCGCAGCTCAGAGCTGGAAATCCCAGAGTAGATGTACACTCCGGAGTTCAAATCTCTTAAGACACCAGAATCACACTCAATAAAAAATAAATCCTATTCAAAAAAGCACAAATGAATCTGGCATCAGGATTAGACCTCAGCTACAAGAGGTTGTCTAAGGCTCCTGGCAGCATTTTAGCTGGATGAAATAAAGACAATAATTTGCAGTTAAAATAAATACAGTTATAAAGTATTGTTCTCTCTTCATTTTCCTACGCTTGTCCCAAACACAGTTTTATCAAGCTTTGTATTATTTTCTCCCCAGTTATCTCAAAATCACTAGGAAGGCTTAAAACAAGCAAGCAAGCAAAAGAAGAGATATGTATTGATTCACTAGGGAATCACTACCATAACCAGAGATAGCAGTCTACATAATTCCATAAAATAAAACTGAATATAGCCAGAAAGTCACATATCCAGAAGGATGGCTTTCCACTAAATGACATGGCTTGTACAGGCACTGATAAACAAGATGTCACATCCTAAGTGGCAAAGCATCCCCAGCACACACAGCATAGTGCGAGCGTACTGTTGAAATTTTAGTACCTATATTTGTTTAAAGAACATGGGATGCAACTCTCCCTTAAGCCACGAAAAACATAGGTTCAGCACTCTACAGACAAACCTCCAAGTTCTCAGTCGCAAATTATCACAAATGTACCATCCCATTCACTAATACACTACTGAATACTTTGAAAAGATGTGAATATACATCCTTAGTAGTGAGATAAAATCTCTGTCTGGGTCTCTGGACTAGCTAGTGGTTCATTGCTTCATTTTCCCATCCTTTAAGAGAAGGAAGATACTACTTACTGATTCTGTGCTGAGGTTTACTTGTCCTGCCTAGCCAAACTCTCCCTAGATTGGGATAATGTGCTCTGGGGAGTTTCTCCCCATTCATAAAACCAATGCAGTTCCTATCTGGGAAAAAAATCAAAAGCAGTATTTTTTTCAGACTATTTCTTTGGTTAGTCTGTCAGCTTGTGCCAGGAAAAGTTTTGATTAGGCACAAGCAGCTACAGCACCACAGGAAGAAAGAGGAAAAAGCATTAAGTGAAGCAGCCCAAAAAAACCTTCTGGAAATTTAGTATGGTCAAATCACAGCCACATTGCATTGAGAACTGAACATTAAGAATCTGTCCTAGCTTTAAAAAGTTTTATACCCAAAGATGCTACAGCTCTGCATCAGGAAGACTGCCCAACCCCACATGAAACCACAAAAGCAAAGCAAAAAGACAAATTCTCCAAGGGCAAAGCATATTCAGGAACTAACAACAAATACAAACTTTGCCTTCAAAACTTGACAGTTCTGTACAATGGATGATGTAGCTATGCCAAAATATTTTTGAAAAAAAATCTGATAAGAAGTGCTTATTCATGGAAACACTTTCTTCTTAATTCCCCATATCTTCTCTAGGACTAATCTGCTGCGGTAGCCCTCCATTGACAAGTCTTTTCTCCTCCAAAAATTAACAGACTAGAGTAGAAAAGTCCACGTCATCCTTGACGGCTCCAAACTCTGTGTGTGGTTTAGCAGCCCTGGCTTATCCCCCCAAAACTGAGGATCTTACATGGTAAAACAGGGTCAAGTATAACATGCAAAGCACCAAGGTTTATTTCAAAGAAAAAAAAATAGTAGTCATGTCCTAGAGAGATAAAACATGCTACTTTTGTTGGACAGTGTCATAAACTTGCCCTGATAGCTCTGTGCCAAGTATAAATAAGATACCTAGGAACTGTGATCAAACCAATAAAAATTAAAGCACTAGAAACTCAATGATACAGAGAGAATGGCAGAACAAGAGAAAGTGAAGAATCTCCTGGAAAACGCATCTACTACTGGAAAAAGATGACAATTATTTTCCTTTTTTTTTTTTTTCCCCCTCTCATATGAGTGATGGAAACACCTTGGATTAAAATTCCATTCTGCTTGTATTACAGCTCAGTTTAATATACTAAACAAATTCCAAACAACTATTCCGTACTTGCTTCTGTGCTTGTATGCTAACAATACCTGACCTAAGACAAAGCCAAGTCTTGCTTCAAGCCAAAAGACAACGTCATGATCATTACTGTAGATTCCTCAAGGAACCAGCAAGTACAAAATATTGCCTTGATTATCAAAAGTCAGAAGAGAAAAGCATGAAGGACACTTTCCATCCATGAGAGAAAAATACAGGAGTGTAATCTAGTCAGTGGAGTTAAATTTCTAGTACTGACTGCAAGTAATTTTAGCAGTACCATACTGTAGCATGCAGTGTATACACTCATCTGGAGTGTATACATTCTTATAGAAACACTCATCTTTTCACTTTCCCTAATGCCTTGAAAACACCAAGTCTCCTGGAAAAGTTGGCAAGAACCATTATGCCGCAGCAAATTAGGAATACTGAAAAGGGAGGAGAAATGCTTGAGTTCTATTCATCAGGAAAGAAACACTTCCTTCCACAAACACTCAGTCTTTATTCTTTTGGTGGCCCCAAATTTTTTTTCCCCTTAAAACAAAAATCCTACTGTAGTCTCATCAGAATGTTCATGATAATAAAAAGCAGAAAACAAAAAGTTTCAAATTTCTAATATGATAATGGCAAAATCATTTTTAGAGAACCATATCACCCACTAATTCTAACACAGTTCATGTCTAAGACAACAGAAGTTTGAATACTAATCTTAGGGCATCTGTACATTTTAAGAACCTTAGCAGGCAATTTTTGTATCCACATACATCTGTTTGTTATGGATATTTTGAATCAGCTTAAAAACAAATTGTAGAACCCCTGCAACACATTGAAAAGTTGGTTTATGTGCAATTATTATATTGTAGTACATGAAAATGTAGACTTAGGCCTAAGGCTCCCCAGGAATTGTTTGCTTCACCCAGGAAAGGTTAAATCACTTAAGATATTATTAAATGAACAGCATCCATTTTTTTACTTTTAGGTATTCAAGATGTCATATTGCCCTACTGAAATAAATACGAACTTGTTTGTATACACCCAGGTAAAATTTTGCAGAGRGGAATAATAAATTTGAAGACATTTCAAAAAATGCTACTTTGCTTCCCTATCCAGCATTCCAGAGCACAGTAAAAGACTTCCGTCTGTAAGAAATTCCTGCGTGCCTGTTTCTGCAGCATTCTACAGCATATGGATGAACAGCCAGACTGAAGGCAGACTTTGACAGATTCAGAGATTTATATATATGGGAAAAAAATCTTTGCTGGTTGCCATTGGAAAAGTTCACATAAATCACCAAACTGACAGATTGAACTGGTTGCTGATAATGAATGGATAAAACAGAATGCATCTTGCTGCAAAGCTGAGATATAACTTTTTCTTAACTCTGCTTAGCCTATCAATCTCACATACACAAAACAACTGCATTGCAACATCCACTTTTTCTATGACATCTGGAGAAAGCAAAAGTCATTAGCACTAAAAAAAAAAATGAAATCCTCAACTCATAATTATTAAAAACAGACATGACAAACTCTTAATAGCAAAAAGTGGTTATTCATGGGTTTTATGCTACTCCTCATATTCCCTATCTTCCATCTTTAGGGTATTCACTTCTTAAGGCAAAAAACATGACCTATTTTAGTTTGGAAATAACCTAAGCAATTACAATTTTCAAAAAACTGCTGTGTCATTTTCTGCAATTTAATAACCCTGAAGAGTATAGTATTTATATTATCATAGTGCTAAGAAGCCTTCTTCATGACCTGGTTATGCTGCTGTGGTCCTGAATCATACTGAGAAACAATCTCAACTTCTTCATCAATGACCTGGATAAAGGGACAGAGTGCACCCTCAGCAAGTTTGCTGACGATACCAAACTGGGAGGAGTGGCCGATACACCAGAGGGCTGTGCTGCCATTCAAAGAGACCTGGACAGGCTGGAGAGGTGGGCGGAGAGGAACCTCATGAAGGTCAACAAAGGCAAGTGCAGGGTCCTGCACCTGGGGAGGAATAACCCCATGCACCAGTASAGGTTGGGGGTTGACCTGCTGGAAAGCAGCTCTGTGGAGAAGGACCTGGGAGTGCTGGTGGACACCAAGTTAAGCATGAGGCAGCAATGTGCCCTTGTGGCCAAGAAGGCCAATGGTATCCTGGGGTGCATCAGGAAGAGTGTTGCCAGCATGTAGAGGGAGGCGATCCTCCCCCTCTACTCAGCCCTGGTGAGGCCACATCTGGAGTACTGCGTCCAGTTCTGGGCTCCCCAGTACAAGAGGGATGTGGCACTACTGGAGAGAGTCCAGCAGAGGGCTACAAAGGTGATGAAGGGCTTGGAGCATCTGACATAGGAGGAGAGTCTAAGAGAGCTGGGCCTGTTTAGCCTGGAGAAGAGAAGACCGAGGGGGGATCTTATCAATGTGTACAAGTATCTGATGGGAGGGAGTAAAACAGAGCCAGGCTCTTCTCACTGGTGCCCAGCGATAGGACAACAGGCAACGGGCACAAACTGAAACACAAGAAGTTCTGCCTGAGCATGAGGAAAAACAGCTTTACTGTGAGGGTGACAGAGCAGTGGAACAGGTTACCCAGAGAGGTTGTGGACTCTCCATCCTTACAGATATTCAAAAGCAGTCTGGACACAAACCTGGGCAATGTGCTGTTTGAGCAGGGGGGCTGGACTAGATGATCTCCAGAGGTCCCTTCCAACCTCAACTATTCTGTGATTCTGTGACTTATATGTTAAACAGCTACAGACATGTTATTCTTTCCCCCTTTCAACAGCAAAACAGACAACCTAGATCGAATCATCTCTATTTTTACTCAAGCTTTTCTTAAAGAAAAAATGTAACATCACATTTCTGCTGCATTTATTTACATTGCAACACTTTAGCACATGCATGATGTCAGGTTTATAGGTTCAGTGACAACAAACAAGTTGCAAAATACAAGAACAGAGGACAGCATATGTTGCTCCCATTTTCTTTTAATCAGAAAACGTGTACTTTTGCAAACTTATAATGCAGCGCTATCACTCCTCCCTCAAAAGTGTCATTACAATAGCAAACCTGAAGGTTTTACTTTGATATCTAAATGTTCATTTCCTTGGACTAACTGTGCCAGCAAACCAATCATATGTTTTCAGAGGCACTCTAAAGACAGCATACGAGCATGGCTATTAACCGAGCAAGTCAGCTCACACAGCAGGAGAGGAAAACACACACTGAGAGTAGGGTCTCTCCACACTATCGCTGCCTACCCACGATGGGCAGAATTAACTGAAACTGACAGTAAGAACTCTACAAACAAATTCAGCATCTTCTTAGGTTCACAAAAACCTGTAAGTTGACAGAATTTTTAAAGATAGTAAACGGAACCCAAATGTATTCTCATTCCAAATACATGGGAAAACCTCTATCTCTCATATACAATAAAGAACAGCAATACAAGGATGGAACAAGTGTCTGTCTAGCTCAGGATCCCATTATCAGCTGTGGTCACAGCAGATGCCTAAAAACTATGTGGATAGGTGGACTCTGCAGCTAAGCAACTTCCTGAACTAGAGTGGTGTCTAGGACTCTATTTTTCTTCCATTTGTCCAGTTGCTTTTTGAAAACAGTGTAAACACTGGGCATCTGCAGCATCCTAAGGCAAGGCACCCAAAAGGACTAGCTAGCACTGTGTTTTATCTCAAATCTTAGAGCAAGTAATGAGCTAAACCAATTTGCCTCATCGAGGTGTTTGCACCAAGTTTGTCTGTTAGCATACAGGATCCATGAGAAGAGCCAATTCAACCTGAAACAGAGACAACAGGCACCAAAGGGGATGGGAGGAAGGTCTATATAGCCATGCTTGCTGGGGAAGAAGCATCTTCCAATGACTAAGGAGGCTCTCCGGCATGCTAAGGATACCAAGAAGCATGCTTGAGYCTCAAGGCCTCTGCCATAAATTTGTCACAAATATTCTGTAAACATGCACATACTGGAATACTGCTTTTTGGTCATCTCCAGTAAATAAGGAAGAAAATCAAGAAAATAAGAGTATCTGCTCCAGCAACCAACCTTTATTCATGTCCCCTACTAAGGGGTCACTGAAAGGATGCTCATGCATATTGTTTCAAAAGCAGATATAAGCACAAATATGATTAAATATGGATTTTCACATGGAAGGATTTTATTTACAAATTAAAAATTAGGGGAACAACCAGACAACAGATTAGGGTCTATAAAGCATAGAACCCATTAAGATTTAAGAAACTTCATGGCTCAAAGAAACATCACATGTATCAACTTTGAGTTAAGTCTAGGACATACAATGCACAAGCCTTCTTTAAGCAGGGGCAAGTCTAATGAGTGCCTTAGCAAAGAGAAATTATGCCTATTCGGGCTAACTTTACCAGAGCCTTCAGAGACGGTAAGTTGATCTTCCACACTTACTAAAAGCCTGAAGCCAGGGCAGCAAGCAATACAAAAACAAAATATGATATCTAAGAAGAGATGACTACATGTGCCACACCAGATTTAATTAACTGCATTAGATACCTGGTTATTATGCATCTTTTAACAGTGGCTGGATGGTTCAAGCAGTAAATGTTCACAAACACCTGTCTGACGTGGGCAAGCAAGATGCTAAAATCTGAAGATCCGCCTGAGACAGACGTTACTGATTTGCAGCAGTCACCCGGCAAGACTTTACCACATAAGCGCATGGCAATTCTAAGCTGCCTTACACTATAATCCTTTTTTATTTATTTTCTACTGCACATGCAAGACTTCTGGAACAATCTTCAGCTGGAGACATAGCCTCCCTGCTTTTTTCGTTACCCAAACCAAGAGAACTGGGCCTGCCTTTCTAATCTCTGTTGACCACAGCAGAAGCCTACCCTGAAGAAAGCTTAAAACACTCTTTCCAGACAGTTTTCTAAAGGTTATATACAACAAGGAAAGTAAGTTGTGTGTTAAATACAGAGCCAAAAATACCCCCAAGACAATATATAAATGTACATGTAAGTACATAACATTATATTCAGAGACAGAAATAAAAAAAAACACAAGGTAAAAACATGGCACATCATCTTACAAATAACATCTTCCTCCTTTTGCCATCTAAATAAGAAAAGCTTGAAGCAAAGGTATGGCAATTGTTTTAAAACAGGTAAAACCTCAAACACATTAACATTCCCCTATTTAAAGTCTTAATTGCTGTGCTGATCTCAACTGGGCTGTTCGTGCTTTTCCAGGGCTTATTGCTGCCAGTGGTTACATAACAGAATTACTGAGGTTTTTACAAGTTCTACCAATACTAAAAAAAAATAGGAACAAAATGGAGATTCAATTATTTGTACCATGTTCCAGATGCATTATTTTTCATGAGCAATAACTTCAATTTATGTTTAATTTTGAGGTGCTCTCTCTAAAGCAAAAATCTATTTTTTAAATTATACATTTGTACAATTTCAATTGTATGTAAAAATACTAGGACTCACTTTCTGAAAATGCACAAGCAATATATGGTGCATTTAGAAAGCACCCACCACCTCTGTTAAAAAAGAAAAAAGAAAGGAAAGCTCAGTTAGGCTCCAAATACAGACTTCTGCTGCAAGTCTAATGCAGGCCCTCTAGCAGGGAGATTATGTGATTATTTATGGATGCCGCAGTCATGTGGTTGCACGGCAAAGCTTTTGTCGGAAACATGACACAATTAGATCTCAGTCAAACCGCTGGCAGCCGCTTGCAGTTTTGCATTTTCCTAAAACATGCCCTCAGTGACAGTAAGAGAAATATCAGCTTTCCAGTGTTACAGTCTCAACTGATAAGAGAATTCATATCCTTTGGTGCAATAAAAAATTTAAAGGCCTCTTTCCTTGTTTTGTTACTTATTTTGTATCACTTAGGCAGCAAGCTCACCAGATCTCACTAAATTGCATAGTCCCAACCTCCTCACCTACCCCCTTGAAATCTCTGCTTGAGAGGAAGGCTGTTTAAAAACTGTAGAATAAGGAAATTTTAAAGTTTTATTTGGATGGTGAATATTATAATATCTTTCCCTGAGGTACAAACAGAACTCACAACAATCCAATCACATAATCACATCCTGCATCTCCTTTGCTATACTACTAACTTMTCTGTAAGGTATCTATTTGGATATTGTATTACTAAATGATGTTTTAAAATATTATCATACTGTCTCTCATACTTTTCAGAGAAACACTGGATTTGCTAAAGAAAATCTCATTGTAACACATCTTAAAGACTAACTAATTTGGTTTGGGCTTTGGGTTTTTTTTTTTTTTTTTTTTTTTTTTTTTTTTTTTTTTTTTTTTTTTTTTTTTTTTTTTTTTTTTTACTTTTTAAGAGCACACAGAATACTAACCACTAAGCCTGCAATCAGAATATTTTAGTATTTTACCTACAAATACTTGAGTCACTGTCTGGGATACAGAATACTACAAAATACTATACCTAAGTATCTGAAGTTCAGAATAATTGGCCTTTGGCCATAAAAAAATATTTTAATTTGCTAACTTGCACGGTGTATTTTTGCAGCATTTAGTTTTCTTTCTGAAAGCTCACAAAAGAAATGCTAAGCAAATAAAACCAATTCCCGTCTAACAAAATAAGTTTAGCAAAATACTATTAAAAAACAAAACACCCACAGTAAAATGGTCATAAAAACCTACAGCCTCTGTAGAAATATTCCAGAAAAACTAGAAAAGATTCTGCAATGAAGAGACTCCTATTCCCAAACTCAAATTGACTCATTTAACAGCTTATGGAATGGGCTTTCTTGTGTCTATGAATATAACCTTACTCCATTTTCTGGGGCACTTAACACAATATATAGCACATAGTTCAAACATCACTTACTGCAGCCTTCCTAGAAGATAGCTCTTAAATTGTTACTGTAAGTGGCATTATAACATTTGCAAGGAGGACTCTCGGCTAGAAGGGGAGTGACAGTCAGAAACAATTTGGAAACAGTAACTCTAAGGCTAATTTCTGTAATGAAAGTGCCAGTTAAATTAGCAAAACCTGTTCCTTCCCCAGTTGAAGTTAGCCACCTCAGTGAAGGCTGTAGGTTGTGCCACCAGAACTCTTCCCCGGTAACACTCCTGCACACTCTTCACGATGAGGGTTTTCGATGACAGCAAGGTGCGTGATTTCATCCTGCTCAGCCAGCAGCAGTGGGACGACAGGGCCTTGTTTGCATACCTGCCTGAGCTCTGCCTAAACAGTCTCTCACGTAGTAGTTGCAAATAGCATATGTGGGGTGAAGTAGGGTTTAATGCACACTCAACTACAGTTGAATGCACGAGCAGCAATTTGCTTTTCTTTCCTTGGGAGCACGATAAATGAGCCAAGCTGTAATGAGCTCTATTGTAATTAGTTAAGGATTTTCAAATTCTAAAAAAAATCTTGGAAAATGAAGAATAGTTGCGTAACAGAAGCTTGAAAGTAATATTTTGCACTTTCACTAGCTACAAGTCCCGGTTTAAAGAAAAAGCAGAGCTGTCAAATTCAGATAAGTAACTGAAGCATAGAGCACTTAAATATCCTGCTTGTGGTCAAATGGCTCAGTTGCTCGGTACCACACGGGCATACGGAGAACTCACAGTGCATCTGAAGGCTCCGGGAGTTGTGTTAAGCAGAGATGGATACTAGATAAAATGCAGTTCCAAGTGTCAAACTGGACACCCAAGATCAAGTGCCTTCTTGTGATCCTAGTTTGCAGTGCATAGATAAAACCACCCCTTCCATCAGGTACTTTGGAAACAAATTCGCTCGTATTTGTGCAGTGCATATGGAAGAGCTCCACAGAAAGGCCCACAACGGAAGTAAATAATCCCATATACAGAACAGGTTTCACAATAAATAAGCAGAGATACATAATAAGCAAAGAGGGAAAATACACTAAATAGTGCTTACTTCATGAGACACTATCAGCTCAATCCTCCCAAGGCAGAAGCCTGGGCAGCTATGGGGGAGCTGCACAGCTGTGCAGTTAAGGACTGTACTCTGCCACATACAAAGGAGACTAACACCATACTGGAAACTTAATATCGGCACTGGAGAACACGACAGGAAAGGTATCACTTCATGCTTGTCCTGATCATCTGTCCTTCTTCCTAGACATCCGCACTTAACTTTCAGACATGGGATGATGAGCTGGAGGGACTTTAATAGGACTATTCTTACCTTTCATCGTGACCATTATTCTGTGGTAGAAGCAGTGCCAGAGGAACACTGAAAATGTCACAGGCTGATCAAGGAAGGTTGCAAAACTTGGATCTATAGATGCTCTATTCCATAAGGAGAAATAACTAGAAATTCAGCCATATGGCACATGAGATGCAAAATACTTTTTAAAAACTTTTAAGTTACACATATGCCACAAAAAGTATTTTGTTAATTTGATTTATTTGTAGTAAAMCACAAAATGTAGTACAAATACTTTTTAAGACACAGGCATGAATTTTACAGAAATAGTGCTGAAGTAATACTTAAGGAGAGTGTGAAAAAATGGGTAGTTGAAAAAACAAAGATTGCTGCTACATTTCTATAGAGAAATGTGAATAAGTGTGCAGATCCACCATTAAAGGTAAAGGTTCCTTTACCACTTTTTATGATAGATTTTTTTCTAAAGTCTAAAAAGTTTCAGACACTTAGCAACTGATTCCCACGTTATCTTAATTCTTACACCTTCTAGGATTTTTTCCCCAATATAATCATGTGAATAAACTAAACCCTCTTTACATCAATTACCTGGCTGTCACTGTTAATACCTTCTTAAGGTACCAATTATGTTTTAAATATCTATTGTGCATTTCAAACACTTAAGAGTAATACATCCAAAACCACTGGACACAACATTTCTCCAAACTAGTTCTTCTGAGCTAAAATATAAATCTGAAGATATAGTTTCTCAAAGGGGTCACTGGTCAGTCTCAGATAAAACCTTTCCAGAAAGGGAGAATTAATACTGAACAGTGGCATAAATAGCATTTTTGAAACAGAAAGAATAAGAGCAACTTGGACAATCTTACTAATAAGAATTTAAATTTTACATGCTATAAGGATGGGCAAAACAGTCCAAGTCTGAATAAAAGGCTCATTTGGGACTACACTGTAAAGTATTACTTGTGATTGCTGTGTTTAATAAGGATCTTTTCTTGGCTTCATGCGTTGTCACTAAAAAAATTCCAGCTCATCATTCATGTTCATAACAATCACCACCACCACTGTGTTTTGAATCCTACACATACTGTTTGTAACAGATATTTCATCAGCTCTTGCTATCAATATTCTACCAAGCCTCATAAGGTGTTCTCATTACACACGATTTTTAAAAATTATAGCAATAACAAACCTGCCAGAGATTATAGAATGCAAAGTGATTTTTTTCATCGATGTGGAAAAGACATGCACAGTAAAGAGCAGAATCACAAGAAAAATATGTTTATAGTATTGTTCAGCTATTATGGACTCATTCTATCAACAAGATTTTTTCCTGTTATTCTCAGACCTCCCCATGCTAATGCTAATCACAGCCTTTTTTGCTAATCAGTAACAAATGATATAAAGCTAAAGCAACAAAGAAAATGTATTGCATACTTCYTTTTTGGGTTCTCAATAATTCTGTTGACTCTGCTTCTGCCAGATTAATTCAGCTATTTAGTTCTTGGATTTCATGGCAGTAGAACTGCAGTTGCATCTTGTAAATATGAAATTTCATATTTACTGAGTGTACATCTCTAACTATGCTGATATGCAGCAATATGGTATCATAACTCCCTCAAGTAAAAACTGATGCAGCCATATCAGGCTCATTTTAAAGGGAACTTGAATAGAGCACTAAAATGTATCAAGTATCCGACTTATCTCAGTGGGTCTTAAGATTCGAATGATGAATATGATCTGCATTCTGCATTAAACATTTATCTGACAGTCTGGTAATTTTATTTAATGTTGAACTTGTTCACCAACTCCAACACAGGAAAAATTAAAAGTTAAAATAGAAGCCCTAATGTATCTCGTTTTACAGTTTAATGCATTTGCTTATCCAGGCACAAAACCAGCTCCTCAGTCAGATTATATTAATTTGCTTAACTGGGATACTCAGTAATTAAAAATATCATCTACTGCCAAATTAATACAGAATTCTTTCATTCTATGACTCTCACTCTTTAAATACAGTTTACACAGTCACAATGTACCAAGACAGCAAAGACACAAATTTCCATATTCTCAAACATCATCTTTCTGATAGCTTATCCATTCAGCCAAGCACAAGAACAGTTTTATAGCTACAGACTGCCATTAGCTCATTACCCAAGTTTCTTCTAAGAGGAAAGAGCAAATACCAGTTCTTCATAGTGCTCTAAAAACCACTGCCTCTTTGTTTTCCAGAAAGGTCCTGAACTTAATTTAAAAGCTCATCTTCAGCTTTCAACACCACCAGTTTGACTAGGATTAGGGCTGTAGAGCAAGCCATCACCCATAGCTGGTTTCTATTGCCAGCATCCTAACCAGCTAGGCCAACACCTTAAGCACACTTTACCTTGCAATGCTCTTGGTAAATCCCTCCCTTTGAGCAGCTGACTAGGTCCTAATACTCCATAAAATAGGTCTGGCCTCATATTTATCCCCCTCTGAACTGTTTTTTTTTTTATTTTATTCACTATCAGCTGCCCTGTGAAAGAGTTATTACAAGATGGCCATGAGGTCGCGAATASCAGTGTAAGATTTATCTCCTTGGTCCCAGAACCTTGACTACAAAATGACTTTTATCATTTTGCTGGAAAAAAAAAGGATGGGATGAGGACCTTTCAAGGGTCTCCCCGTCTTTGAACAGACATTTTCAGAAAATACTTTTTTGTTTTGTTTTAATAGTACATAACTTATTTAGCTAAAAGTCAGCAACAGTCCTCTGAAGTCACTTGGTGTCCTGTGTACCACAGGCCAGATGATCCAGAATGGTGGAGGCAGTCTTCTAACATAGACAAAGCAGGCTTACCACAGTGATTGTCCATATAATTTGTAATTTTCTACATGGATAGATAGATAAGATTTTACTAAAAAGCAAACTCATCACAAAGTGCTTTGGCATTACTAGGTAGGACGTTAAAGAGGAATACAAGACACTTTATTAATAAAGTTTTCATTATTCATTTCTTCCAATCTTACTATTTTAGGTGAACTCAGTTCAAACAACTTTGGGACTGTATTTTGAGGGGGGTTACATTATTGCTTTCTTGTTTTCTACAGTTGTGAAGCTAGGGTTACATATACTACTTTTTTTTCCTCTTTTAAAATATACCTTTGCTCAATAGAAGTCCCTTTGCACTGCAACTAACAGTAATGTAAACTATAACAGAAGAGTTACTATATACTATACTATAACAAAAGAGTTACTATATACTATACTATAACAAAAGAGTTACTATATACTATAACAAAAGGCTCTAGTCATTCAATCCACATTGAACATTCAGTTCTTACAACTGCAGTTACTTCAGCTCAAACTCTAATAAAAAGCATTCGACAGACAGACAGACACACACACACACACACACACACTCACTCACTCTCCCGGCTGCTCTGAGAAAAGGAAAGGTTGCTTCACTTAAAAACACTCTAGACCCCCAAAAGTTCTCTCTTTCAACCTGCTGTTATAAACATCAAGTGTGCATTAATTTGCTTGCCAATTAACATGCTTGTTGCATGTAACCTTCTACAAAACAGATTTTATTTTTACCTCCCCTCCCCAGCTCTTCCAGCTTTTTTCCAAAACTTACCCAAGAGTCACACTCTTGTTCTACTCTGCTCTTCCCAGGCGTTAGTAAGGATACAAAATGAAGATTTGCAATCTGAAGATTTGCAAGCACAGAACAGGTTCAGTGACCTCGTAGCAGACAAGGGGCTGTAAACGCTGTCAAAAGAGGCATCCATACTAGCAAAGTGTGAGCCAGACGGAAGCACCAGGAGGAAGTGAGTGATAGTATTGGGAGACTCCCTGCTGCAGGGAGCAGAGACCCTCCTCCGCCAACCTTGCCTGTCATCTAGGGAGGTTTGCTGCTTGCTAGGGTCTTAGATTTGGGATGTTGTTGAAAGATTGCTGAGGCTTGTCTGTCCATTAGACTACTACGCCCTGCTGGCTCTTCCATATATACACCAATGATACCACCAGGGGAGACCTGGAAAGTCTCACATGTGACTACATGGCTCAGAAGGCAATAGCCAAGGGCATGGGGGGCCCAGGCAGTGTCTCCTCAATGCTGCTGGTGAGAGGGAAGGACTCAAGGAGGAGTGGACAGATCCTGCTGATCAACAATCAGTTCTGCAGCTGGTGTCAGCAAAAGAGTTTTGGTTTTATGACCGTGGAACCTGCCTCGAGGATCAAGAACTGCTTGGAAGAGATGGGATCCACCTAAGTGAGGCAAAAACATCTTTGACAGCAGGCTGGGCAGCCTGGTAAGGACACTTTTAAACTAGAAACACAGTGGGAGGGAGATGACGACCAACAGTCAAGCAAGGACGTGGCAGACCAGGTTTGCAAGCAAAGGGAGTAGAGTGATGCAAGCAGGATGGACCTTGTAACCAACAAAACAAGGCTGAAGCAGAGTCAGCACAAGCGTATGCACATAAATAAGCAAATGCCTACAGGACAGCATCATGGGGAAAGCTCCCATACCCCTTCTGGGAAACTGGCATGACTACACGCCTCTCTGAAGTGCCTGTACGCACTTCAGCACGGGGATACGGCATGGGGAACAAACGGGAGGAAATAAAAGTCTGCATGCAGCTACAGGGCTACGATCTCATTGGATTGACACAGATGTGGTGAGACAGCTCACACRACTAAAGCGCTGCAACAGAAGAATACAGGCTCCATAGGAAGAACAGACCAGGAAGGCAAAGAGGGGGAGTTGCCCTTTATGCGAGAGAGCAGCTGGAATGCATGGAGCCCTGTCTCAGGACAGATGATGAGCCAACTGAGAGCTTATAKGTCAGGATTAGCAGGAGGACCAACATGGGTGACACTGTTGTGGGTGTCTGCTACAGACTATCTGATMAGGAAGAAGTAGATGAGGCCTTCTTCAGAAAACTGGAAGAAGCCTCATATTCGAAGGCCCTGATCCTCTTGAAGGGCTTATGCCACCCTGCTACCTGCTGGAGGGACAACACAGCAGGGCACAAGCAATCCAGRAGGTTTCTGGAGTGTATTGATAATAACAWCCTGACACAGGTGATTGAGGTGCCAACAAGGGGAGATGCTCTGGTGGACCTGATAGCTACAAACAAGGAAGAACTGGTCAGAGAAGTGAAGGCTGCAGGCAGCCTTGGCTG
This sequence comes from Apteryx rowi, assembly GCF_003343035.1. Taxonomy (NCBI): domain Eukaryota; kingdom Metazoa; phylum Chordata; class Aves; order Apterygiformes; family Apterygidae; genus Apteryx; species Apteryx rowi. The sequence goes on from NW_020448530.1 coordinate 4,136,172, forward strand.
CAGTGACCATGAAAAGGCGGAGTTCAAGATCCTGTGAGGGGGAAAATAAGGCAAGAAGCAGGATCACAACCCTGAATTTCAAGAGAGCAGACTCTGGCCTCTGTTCAGCGACCTGCTTGGAAGAATCCCAAACATGGAGAAAAGAGGGGTCCAGGAGGGCTGGTTAATATTCAAGGATCATCTCCTCCAAGCTCAGGAATGGTCCCTTCTGACAAGCAGGAAGTTGAGCAAAGGTGGCAGGAGGCCTGCACGGATGGACAAGCAGCTCCCCACTCAACTCAGAAATAAACAGGAAGCATACAAGAGGTGGAAGCAGGCCACGCTTGGTTATCTTTCAAAGGTCGTATGCCTGAGGGAGGTTGCTGAGGATTGAAAAAAAGCAAGTGTCATTCCTACCTTCAAGGAGAAGAATCTGGGGAACTACAGGCTAGTCAGCCACACCTTGATTCCTAGGAAGGTGATGGAACAGATCCTCCTGGAAACCATTTCCAAACACATGAGGGCCAAGAAGGTCATCAGGAGTACTCAGCATGGGTTATGAAGGGAAAAATCATGCTTAACCAACATGAAAGGTTGATTACAAAACTGAGAGGAGTGGTTAATACACCAGAGGGCTGCACTGCCATTCAGAGGGACCTTGACAGGGTGGAGAAACAGGCAGAGAAGAACCTCATGAAGTTGAACAAAGGTAAATGCCTAGACCTGCACCTAGAGAGGAATAACCCCATGCACCACTACATGACTGGCTGGAAAGCAGCTTTGCAGAAAAGGACCTGGGATCCTGCTGGACAACAAGCTGAGCATGAGGCAGCAATGTGACAAAGAACATCCCAACAGCATTCTGGACTGCATTAGGAAGCACACTGCCTGCAGACTGAGGGAGGTGATCCTTCCCCTCCGTTCAGCATTGGTGAAACACATCTGGAGCACTGTGCCCAGTGCTGGGCTCCCCAGTACAAGACAGACATGGACATACTGGAGCAAGTTTAGCAGAGGGCCATTAAGATGATGAAGGGATTGGAGCAACTGTCATAATTAAGAGAGGCTGAGAGAGCTGGGTCTGTTCAGCCTGGAGAAGAGAAGGCTCAGGGGGAATCGTATCCGTGTGTATAAATCTCTGATGCGAGGTGTAAAAAAGATGGAGCCAGACTCTTCTCAGTGGTTTCCAGGGACAGGACGAAAGGCAATGGGCACAAGTAGAAAGTCAGGAAATTCCACTTGAACACAGGAAAATACTTTTTACTGTAAGGGTAATCCAACAGGTTGGGCACAGTCCTGGGCAGCCTGCTCTAAGTGATCCTGCTTTGAACAGGGGGGCTGGGCTGGACTAGACAATCTCCTCAGGTCCATTCCAACCTCAACTATTTTATGATTCTAAATGTCAGTCTTTGCATTAAAAAATAAAAAAGAGAGAGAGAGAGAGAGAGAGAGAAACAGGATAGGGCAGGAATATATTCTTGCTCACAGACTGACAGTGCTTATAATGTTAGTCTCTTTTGCCATCTTTTTTGTCCATCCTGAAGTAGTGAGAAATCAAGCTATTTTTTATTTGTAAATACATTTTGTCTTTTGGCCTCCCAATATCTGCAAGTTTCTTTAAATTTTTTTTTTTTTTATTGCAATGATTGATAATCATTGTGTTCAAAAAGTGGAGGTTTATCACTTTAACATTAGAAACAAGTCACATACCTGGAATTAGTTACTTATTATCAGTTGTTAATCAAAGTATCTTACTACTGGACTTCTTTGAACTATAAATTTGCTTTTAATAAAAAAAATTGGGGAAAAAAAACAAGTAACAGCATGTCTGAGTACTCTGCTGTTTTTCATCCAACCAGGGAGGAGCCAAGAGGAAATCTAAAGCTTCTGCAGCCTTCCTAAAAGTATTATGGGTGTAATTTGTGAACTCTCTGCATCTGTACTACATAATTTTGAAAAGGATTATTACTCCAGAGAGCAGCTTCCACTGACAAACATCCATAAGATTTTAGAGAACTTGAGTTGAGATTTAAAAAAAAAAAAAAAAAAATTGTATCTGAAATTCTCTTTTCTTAGTTAACTTTTAGCTACAACAGCAAATCTCTGATGGCATGTTAACATGGTTATATCTTACAGGCCACCCCAAAATACACAAATTGATAATACCACAGAAAAATAGGTAAGCTGTTTTAAACATAAGTACACTCATTGCTTTGGATATGTATTTCAATGTTTGGAACAGTGTGGGCAGGCAGCACAGGAGTACAGGTTGTGCTAAGAGAATACTTGAATTTAATTATATATCAAAGGCCAGGGCCTGTGCTGGAACATATTTAGTCAGTTCTTCCTCCCCCTCCCCCCCAAAAAGTGTGTCTCGTTTCAATAGATTCTAATTATAATGAYTAAAATTGTAGGCCTATAACCATTTTTTTCTCCATTTGTAACCACATCAGGTCAATCCAGAAAAACAACAGTATCAGCATTTTGTTTTTACTTTCAAGAAAGAGTAAGAATAAAACTGATCCAGTGGTTATTTCAATACTCATAATAGCAGCAGAACCCCAAATCCCCCAAATGAAATAGTCATCTACTTAATATTTTTGCAATTAAATCCCCAAATTTTATAATTAAAAGGTAATAACTTCAAGGCACAACAAAACACGTTAACATAGTGAGTTTTTCCCAATGCTTTATTGATATAACCCAGGAAGAGCATGACTGAATAGATGCTGAAGCACTTCTATAAGATCTAGCACAAATATGGGATATAGAACTTCTCTATTGTATTTTTTTTCCATGACATAACAATTCTGTTTCTCTAAATAAAAAACATTAATGTTTAAATCATAGAACCACAGAATCCAATTACAAACCATGTCCAGCTGACAACTCATATGGGAAAATGCAGTGAGGCAACGTTTGCAGGCACCATTTTTCAAGTTGGCCCAGGACAAGATCAGGCCAGACCATATTAACAATTTAATAGTACAGACATGCAAGTTCCATATCCTGAGGAACATTCCCTGGCAATATATAATTTACTAGTATAGACATTTCCCACAGTCCCGAAAAGAGGAGTGGTGCTTGGGTCAGGATCCTCTGCAATTAACTAGATTACTCCTTACATTAATGCTTCTGGATTTGCCACATGGGCATGTTGTCATAGGATAACAAATTACTGTGTATCAGCCACTTGCCATAACTACCCACATGACACCCCTACTTTTTTGTGAAAGCTAAGCTACTCGAACAACCATGCATTTGCCATGGCATAGGCCTAGAATAGAAGCATGCAGAGAGAGCAGAGCTCTTAACAAGCAATAACATGGGGCCCTATATTAACTTCTGCATGTCAAAGCTGTTGGATTCTAGGAAGTTTTTCCCTCTTCAAAAAGTCCACCTTTTGCTAATTTTTGTTTTGTACTACTTGCAAAGGCCTCCCTATTTTTACATTTTATTTATTCTTCCTAATGAACCTGAGTTTCTCTATTTCTAAGATCAAAGCCAGTCACCAGGCACCAGTTCTAAGGGGCCTGCCCATACCACAAATCCTATTGCTTCCTGTTAAAAGGCCAAACGTATGAATTCAAAACTAGTAGTTTGACTTGAGTCTTAAGAACCTCAAGATTCAGGCTTACATGACTGTCTACCCCTTAAAACAGTATGGTTATTGCAAATATCACAGATGAGCAGCACCATATGGGAATTAAGGCAGCTACTTACTGTAATAAACTATACTTACRTACTTACAACTACTTCAGCTTAGCTGTGAAAAAACTTCTCCCAGAAAATGAAACAAAACATAGGCCTTATCTACATACATGACTTGTGATGAGCCAATGATTTGTAAATGCTGTCTAGAAAGAGTGGGTGGGTGCTTTCAAAGCTTTGAATAGTTCTCCTGCAGTTAGGACAAAACTACCTGGATCTCAGTGAGCTGTAGTAATTCTATTCACTATTTCTCCACAATGTACTTATCTGCGGTACTTCTTTGGCTGTCCTCCTGAGTAGGAAAATGCAGCTGCATTTCTTAGAGTTTTTAATAAAATAATCCTAAACATCTGCATGTGCATGAGGAGGGGCAATAAGGGAAAGGAAAGAAGGGTAGAGAAATACTATTGATCTCATTTTACAAAAGGAGAGCTGAAGCGCAGAAGAGTTAAAACCACATGAGAAAAACACGGTAGAGCAAGAATTAAAATACATACCTTTCAAGACCGCAACTAATATTCTAATGACTGCACTATATTTCTTGTACCATTAATGACAAACTCCTGACCCTGCTCTTGAGGGGTCAAGTACATGCAATAGTATGGAAAAATACAGTAGAAGTACCTTTCAGTACAGTACAAATATAGTAAAGTACCTTTCCAATACTTTTAAATGTAAGCTCAATGAAAACAGTGCATGTGTGTTTCACAATCACATTTGATGTTTAATAAAATCAGATTCTGCTTAAAAGGACATCAATAGGTAACAACAAACAACTTGCTTCAGAAAATCCTTTAAATGAAATTGTCTGTTCTATCATGCAGGTCTCACTTGTTTAGCACAGGTTGCTCATGAAGCATCTTGTTATTCAGACTCAATTACCCGTGCATGCAGTTACTGTCTCACTGAAGGACTTCTTCAGTAAAAGCTTTTCAAGACTTACTTGTATTCGATTACTAAAACCATGTATTACATCCTTTCTTTGTTACAGGAGGAATTCAGAAACACTCACCCACCCATAACATTCAGATTCAGAGTTCTGCATATGTCTTAAGGAGTCACCTTATCGTGCATATGTGCACAAGTTAATAAAAAAAAGAATTAAAGACAAAACCTGGAAGGCTTTATGCATCACCTAAAATCAGAATGAATTAATGTTTTAGTAAAAGTCTGGGATAGATTGAAATTTAAAGTCAAATTTAAAGTCAACCACAGAGTTTATTGCCAAAATACTTAAACCATAACAACATTAAAAACTTTGCAGTCAGTTGGGATACAGTTAATTCCAACRATTTTTGTTAGAGTGGATCTGGAAAAGATTTTTGTAATCAAAACTATCAGACATAAGTATATGCTATGCATATGAATTGACCAACTTCATCCAGGTTTTCTTTATAATATAATGCATTTTAAAGATGATGTACAAGTTGAGGGGAGGGAGGCTTTACTTCTTTTTAGAATGCATCTTTGCACCTTTTGTTTCTTTCCACAGAATTGCGAAATTCTAAAGATGACAAACTATGCGGACATTTTTTAAATAAACTTTGTCAGGATGCTTCTTCATTGTTAAGTTCTGCTTAGCTAATTCTAGCCTATTCTCCACAATTTCTTCTCTGAGCCATTACCATAATAAAATTTGGTGACATTTAGAGTCAAGGAAACCCATCTGCTAACACATGGATAGCTAGTCTCTTTGACAGGCTAATTTTTATCAAGGACAGCAGAAGAAATGATCTCTCACTAATACCACATATATCACAAACGAGATCAGCCTGTGCTTTTCATTATTCTACACTGATTACATTTGGAAAGGAAAATGTACTGTTGCATTAATACATCCCATCGTTTGTCAACATCATTTGTAATTGTAAAATCAGAAAGGAGTACATAAGCAAAAAGCAGTTTCTTAGGGGATCAGAGAAAAGGAGTGGAGGATGACTCAAGCGGCTACACTCAGATTTATAACTTTTTTCTTATGTTTAAATTAAAAGAGGCAATTCATAATTAATTTAGATGTTTAAAAGTTTAGAAGAGATGAAGGTATGCATTTTTAGTCAATAATAGGCCCACATCCTAGCATGGCCTACTTGCAAACTCCAGTAATACTGTGAAGCTTATAGGCTGGGCACCCAAGATAAATCTTCACACAACTAATAGAGTAGCTCCAGACCTGAGAGTCTGAATAACACAGAAAGATAAAAGCTTTGTGAATTCCATACAGTACTACATAGAAAACAAAGATACATAGTAAGCAGTGGAACCAAGTGGAAGATTTATTGAACAATTCTTCATATCCCCACCACGGGGAGGCAGAGTTCCTCCATCCCGGTCAGCTCTGGGGTCAGGGCAGGGCTGGACTCCCCCTCACAGCCCCTCCGTTTCCCTTAACCCACACCAGCACATCACACATATTTTTAAGAAAGTAAAATGGGATTTAAAAACATACATCTCCCTGCCCAGCTCCATGTATATATCCATAGGCAGATCTACAAGGGCATAGCCTTATCTACAGGGAACATTTTAATTTAGTAAGTTTATTCTTTCTACGATACCATTAACTTATCCTAAAGAGAATAGTTTCGAAACAGGAAGCAGGATTTTCTTCCACCTCATACATCAACAGAATTGTTCCCAGTTTCAATTACAAAAGTATCTGCATCTCATTTCTAAGGCATTAAGTATCCACACTAAGTACTAAAATTAGTACTTCCAAAAATCATAAAAAATGTTTATTTACTTTACATTATTTATGTAATTATATTATGTCACCTCCACAGTGTGGCATAAATAATGTAAAGGAAAACAGCTTAATTGTCAGGTTCCACAGCAAGTCTATTGAATCAGTATCTGGAGGGAGGAATTAAAAACAACAACAACAACAAAATTAAAGGCCTGATAGATCCCTGAGCTTACCCCACTGTACACAGGAACAACATGAAAGACTGCAGCTATCAGACAAAACAGGGAGCTGAAGGACACAGTCCAGTCAGTTGCACAAACATTCAAAATATAAGATACAACCAAGATGGTCCAGGAATTTGATATTATTGCTTCAAAAGATACTAGCCTCCAGGTGACACTATTTTTATTTTTAATTATCTTTTGTTATTCCTGTTGCTAAAATGTTAAATATCTATCTACAAGTTATTTTAATGAGCACCCTTTCCCCCATCCAAACAGTGGAATACATGTTCATGATTTTTTCCTTCCTAGTACATTAGGTGGCCTTTCAGCTGAAACTGTTCTCTACTACTAGATAAAACACCCCCAAATCAAATTCTAGGCACAAGGGGGAGGACAAGTCAAGAAACCTAGTAGGAGAATTTTGTACCTATCCAACCTATTGTAACCATGAATAAGAAACTTGACATTTCTTCCACCTGTCTTTTCAAGCCATGTGCACAGCTGTGACAGAAATAACCTTTGTATAAACTAAGCAAAATGTCGTGTCTATAATGCAACAAATATCTTGCATTACGATGAACTCAAAGTAGATGAGAAAATCAGGAGCTATCCAAGACTTCAGAACATAGGAAAAGAGGACCTTTAGCAAGAGAAACACAGATCTGCAATACTTAATTGAAAAGACTGTAGAGAATTGCTGATGCAATTCTCCTTCCTTTCCAAGGTGATGCTTACGTTTAAAAAGGCACTGTTTGAAACAGTGCAAGTATTAATGTTCCAAAATGTCTGAAATATTAATTCTGTAACACGGTACATATTCAAGTTGAAAGTACCTCAAGTGTTCAAATAATATTTGAGAATACTGACATAAGTTCTAGATATAATGAAATAAACACAAATGAAATAAACCCCAATCATATGGAGAAAGACTAATAATTCAGTGCAAATATGTGATTAATAAATTAATAATTATTTTGTTTCCAGGCTACTGAGCATTGCTGTCTCTGCATAAGCTGTTGCAGAACTTCTGGATCACCCCTTAGTAAACACGCCGAGTTTAACCTTGGAATTCAATTCAGCATGCCAATACTTGCCAAAGGAAAGCTAAGACACTGCACTTCTTTTTTTTGAATCAGTTCTTCATGGGAAAAATGACATTAAAAGCCCACTAGCAAAACAGCTGTGAGATTAAATGCATTAAAAACTGTTTAAATCCTCCTGGGGGATCAAATACAATACAAATCTRTATTTTTGAGGTCAGTTCAAACTGAGATCATCTCATGGCTGTTCACATGACAAAAACTACATAAAAGGTGGCTGGAATCATGTCTCTTTTTCTCATGGTCATCAGTGGGACACTAAAGAATAAATAGTGCAAACAAGAAAATCCTACACATCCAGAAATAGGAACAACACAAGACAGGGACAAATACAGTAAATAATGTAGTCAAGTATCAGAGTGAGGAAAAAAAAACAAGAACAAGGTGTGACTTCATTAAAAAGCATTTCCTGTTCTCATGGAGCCTCCTGCACTCATATTAGCTTTAACAGGCTGGTACCATCAATCTACAATTTGACAATAGCATTAAGATATTGGAAACCTTGTTTTAGAGCTAGAAGTCACCCCCCAAGATAAGATACAACAAACATGTATGAGAAAGGTAAATGCCATTAAAGCAACTGGTTCATGAAGGAAGGATAAGAGAAAYGAAATAGAAAAATATTTCTAAAAGATTTAGTACCAAAAATGTTAAACGATGTTTTCCAGGTTTTAGAAGGCAGACTGTTTTGAATCCCTCCTCATACCATCTTATCCCTTCTCTCACACATTGCTTTCTGTATTAACAGAATACAAAATGTTAAAAACTGAAGACCAAGCATATCTGCGTTTAAATTATAGTTTCTTGAGAAAATCTTGGTTCTAACATAAAAAATTGCATTTGGTCCTATTTGGAATTAATCCAGTAATAACTACAGCTTTTACTACTGTTTTGAAAATGGCCTTATGCCAGTATGCCATAAAACAGTAGAATCAAGCAATTTTTGAACAAATATGCCCTCCGTTGGCATTCCCAAAGTCATAATTACCTTAAACACTGACAGCTTTTATGACTGACATAGCAGTCAGATTTGATTTGTATTTGGAGTTTTTTCCCCAAGAGTCATGGACATGCAAATCATTTCACTTTTAAATGATATACATGGATCTAAAATTATGCCAAATGTTAGCCATTATGCCATAGTTAGCCTCAAGCATTAGCAATCAGTTGCACTTTCAAAATGTGACTATTCAAAGTTAGTCTCACATACACATTGCAAAATAAAGCAGCATGCTGATCTCAGTGAGTAGTTTTATATTCTCCTGTTTTATAATCTCTTACATAATTACAGGAATTTATTAGAATGTGTATTTATTTTTTTCTAGGCATATTCTTAAACTAGCAAAGGCTGGCACTGATCATTTCTGTGCGTGTTCACTGAATGATGTGTCAAATATGCCATTTGAGATTTTTAATTTCTATCTTTACAGTTTAAATTATTAGCCTTCAAAAATCTGTATGTGGATTTATAAGTGCTGTCTGAAAAATTCACTTGAGCAGCTTTAAAATACTCAGAAGGAGACAGCACATCTGCCCATGACAAGCTGCTGAAAACCAGGCAGCAAGCCAAACACTCTGAAGTTCTAGACTAGCAAAAGCAGACAAAATCTTGAACAGCTGTAAATGGTAAAGGAAGAATTGCTTTTAACATTAAAGAAATACAAAAGGCTGAGATAAGCATATACAGTTTGCTCCTTGAAGTTTACCAAAGAAATAACAGGGGCACAACTTATCTAGTCCATAATGATGTATTACTGTTTATTGTTATTTTACTAACAGAGATAAACATATGTGTTTTTTTAATTACATTAGGTATTTTAAAACATGGCAAGTGTTTCATTGACTTGCAAAATTAAATTGATTCTCCTGTCAGGAATCAACTAGGCAAATTCAAAGGAGAAAAAACAGATAGAGCAAACCTTTAGAGGGAAGAAGGACAACAAACATTAGGCTTCAGGATTTCCTTGTTTTTGAGGGATCACAACTTGATCTTTCCCTGAGATTTTAACTGTCTTTATGGTTTGGGGTTTGTTTTGCTTTTAAGGGCTGCAGGAAGAGTTTGAACACAAGAATGGTACTGATATTATAGCAGTGAAAACTAGAAAATAAATACAGTGAAAAAGGCTTGTCAGGACTGAGTTGGACAAATGGAGACAAGCAGAGGGGAAAGGTGGGGGGGAAGGTATAGGAAATTCTGAAGGCAGAACTCTAAAGGAAATTCTGAAAGACGTGTTTATAACTCCTGGTAAAAGCAGAAAGAAAAAAATAAGCAAACTCAAAATTAAGCCTGATTTGAATAGTTAAAAGAAAGCCAAAGCATTTCAAGAAGTGAAGAGAATGAGAGCATCACATCTTTTAATGTCAAGGATATAAAACTCAAAAGGCTATTTCCAGGAATAAAATGCGTAAGTAAAATGCTTTTTGACTATGCTGCATTAAAAAAATCTCAGAATATAAAGACTTGAGCAAGAGAATAAACTTTGAGAGAAATTTTACATGCAAAATCCCATGTTTTCAGCCACTCAAAACAGTGTTCATCTGTAAGACTTTCCTCCACATAATATATTTGGCCACATTTTCCTTATGACAGAACGCTGCCAAATCCTACATGATTGAAGTAAAAATAAAAAATAAATAAATCACACAATCTTCAAGTTCCATCTCCCTTAATGTGTGATATCAGATGTCAGGCTGCATGGCAGTCAAGGGGCCATACATGAGAAAGATTCAGGGCACGCCTTGGGGCTATTTCGGGCTGGTACCACAGCTCCCAAGGGTGGCACACTGCAACAGCCTCCTCTCTGCACTGCACCCCTACATGTCATGAGGTTTAGGAGAGGAAGAGATAGCACAGCACAGGCAAAATGGAGCACAAAGAATCCCCCATTTGTGTGAACCTGATATTCAAAGGGAGTGAAGTCTGCATAATAGAAAATATTGTCTCTGAAAGAAGCCTAGTGCTGTGAGATCTGGGAAGAGTTGATGATGCAACTGAAGGATACCACTTGCAAGGTTCAGTTGCTGACAACTGCATCTGAACAGGTCTGGCAGTGTTAATTACAAGACCACGTAATAAGCTAGTTCTCAGATATACATCCCGACTTCCCCTTCGTTTCCTGGCGCTTCCGTGGCATTGGCAATGCCCGTGCCATCACTATACAAGGCTGACTGCAGCACTGTGCAAGAGCAGCAGAACAGGGTCAGGGGAGGTGTTCAGACTGGGAGTTCCAAACTATAAATGCCTAGTGACAGGGAACAGTCACAGGAGCAACCTGCAAGCAGTCATTTACTTTCCCTGTCAGTCTAAAACAAGTCAAGCATGATCTTTTGTAAATTTTATAAACCCACCAAGTTTTTGGTTGTTCTTTTTTTGTTACTGTTGTCTTCTCTAAGATTGGGCGGTATTTAATAGACTGCTACACTGTTGTTCTGCATATCCTCTCTTGTTTTTATTTTGGTCGTGGAAGAATTTGTTACTGAAAACTTCATACATGCTCTCCTCTTCATATTTGGATAAATTTTATAAATTGTAAAATATAAAAGCTGATTGACAACTAGAAGGAACGGGGAACTGCTCATTTATCACAGAGACAAGTGGGTGACACAGAGGGAAGCAAAATGGTGATTTGGCATTAAAAAATAAGGATCATCTAATTTAATTTGTGGCTGCCATGCAATGAACCACTGAAGAATGCTCTTTTGAAAGTCATTCTGCTCCAAGACAAATTATTTTAGCTTGGATGTCATGGACAACAACGTAGCTTCAAGTGCCACRGTAGAAATAAAGATAACATTTATGTCTTCCCCCACAATATAACAGATGCTGACAAACTAGTCTTTCCCATTGATCTTCACAGGTTTGCACTGAGTCTATTTTGATCTTCTATCGACATAAGAACCAGGCCTATAATGACACTGAGCAATATAACTTAAGGCATAACGGGTAGTGTTCAATCCTGCTCAAAGAGAAACCAGGAGTTATCATTATCCTAAAGACTTTATGAAAAGAAACCAGAATTCATACCACARGCTTTGGTGAAATCATGTTTACACGGCATGTTTCCCTAATGGCAACTACATGCAATGTAATACTTAACTGTATCTATAAGGTACAAGTTACGTTTCTTTTTTTTTCTTAATATATATAACTAAAATACATTTAATGTAATTTTAAGGTGCATTAGGGAGTTAAAATTAAATTATTCAAATATCACTCCAAAGCAACATGGAAGTAACTGAAACATTAAACTCCACAAAACCAGTAATTATAACAAATACTAACTCACCCCAAATTTGAACAGTGGTACTCAGTTCCCACAGGCCATTGCCCTGCTGGATTTGGATACTATGCATTAGGTTGCAGGAACTGAGGGAACAAGCAGAAACCACCAAAAATTTTTTGGAAGACAAGTTTCCTGAGTAAAAACACAAAAAGGTGTGCTATACAGAATAACTAGGCATGAAGATGCCCAAAATAAACAACCCACAAGGTACATAAAGAACTACCATTTGGCCTCTTTCCTATCTTTCTGCATGCTTACACATGATGAACAAAGTGCTGACAGGAATTTGTCTGGTGTATTTGTCCATTAAAAAGCCCTAAATTCTTGCCYTTACATGAAACAGATTATGAACAAATATCTTTATCATCATCCCCTAGCCTCCAAAATTTGGTACAGATTAAAATATACTGGAAACACTGCAAAGCAGATTTTCTTTTTAAATGGTATTAAACAAAATGACTTGGACAATCTGTGTCATTTCTAGGAACTACCTTAACAGTAATATCTTCTTAATACCAGCATTATTAGCCCAAGATACTAGAGAATCTGACTATTTCAGAGAAGAAATTAAAGATACACACAAAAAAAACTTCATAAGTATTTGTAGCTGGATTAAGGGAAATGGGAAAGGTTAAGATGAAGTTCCCACTCAGTCAGACATCTGAGTTTAACAAGGGCTCTGTGTTCATTTAAGGAAAAGGACAATATGCAAAACAAACAAGGTCTCTTTTACTGAAAAGAGGAGCCAGCAGTGACAGTGTCCCCTTTATCCTGGCTGTCCCAGCAACCATTCAGGTTACAAAAACATGGAATATGTTCTCTCTCCTGGCTAYAGGGACTTGCACTTCTCCCTCCCACTTCCCCAGAAGTCCTCTTCTCTCCCAGCCTACTGTCTGCTTAGGGGTGGCTGAAGATTGTACTGAACTTCCCAAATACTTGGGAGAGAAAAAGCTTTACTTTTTTCACTCACACCATCAGGATATAGATAGGGAACAAGTGACGGCTAGCATGCTAATTAATCCCACGAGCAAGTTAGCTGCAGCCAAGTGTTTTATGACTACACAGCAGGAGAAGAAAAAACAACCAGTGGTTCCCGTCAGGGAGCAGCAGGGAGGAAAGCAAACCAAGCAAGCTGGATATTGCTGCCTGGCTGTAGGGCGCTGACCTTTCAGTACTAAACGAGACCTCCGACACGTGCTGCAGGTAGGGCAGGTATGTGTTTCGGTGGTGAAAATGCATAGAAAGTAAAGGAAGCAGCTTCTGTGCCTGTTACGATAGGGAAAAGGGAAGCAGTGGAAAATACTGCAAAACAGACATGTGGTCAGATTAACAAATTAGGATAGTATTGTTTGAGTGACAGTATGAACCCAAATGTATCTGGTCACTGCTCATAGGAGGAGAAAGGCTCCTACTCCTCCCTAAGACTTGAAGCTGAAGAACAGGTTTAGTGCCCTCCAGGATGAGGAAGAGATCGGCATGGCTGCAAGGGAAGTAACTGGGACAACACACCCTGTGCCTTGCAGCAACACCCGGAAGAAGCGGTGGGTGATTGTTGTGGGGGACTCCCTGCTGCAGGAGACGGAGGCACCTATCTGCCGACCTGACCTCATGTCTAGAGAGGTTTGTGGCCTGCCGGGGGCTCGTGTGAGAGATGTCATGCAAAGACTGCCTAGGCTCGTCCATTCTTTGGACTATTACCCACTGCTGCTCTTCCATGTGGGCGCCAATGACACTAAGGGCAAACTGGAGACCATCAAGCAGGATTTCAGAGCTCTGGGGATGGTGGTCAAGGGTCTGGGAGCCCAGGTCATCTTCTCCTCAATCCTGCCAGTGAGGGGGRTGGATGAGAGGAGGAGGAGACAGACTTTCCAGGTTAACGACTGGCTGCGCCGCTGGTGTTGGCAACAGGGTTTTGGTTTCTACGACCATGGGACCCTGTTTGAAAATCAACAGCTGCTGGAGAGAGATGGGATCTGCCTCACGAAGCGGGGCATGCGGGTCTTTGCCAACAGGTTGGCCAACCTGGTAAGGAGGGCTTTAAACTAGGAAAGACGGGGGAAGGGGGGAGTTTTAGTGCCAGGGAAGTTGGCAAAAGACAGCTCAAGTCAGGA